>NW_024062670.1:0-135996 GCF_006381635.1 Hibiscus syriacus
TGATAAGCCTGAGGGAGTGGCATCCTGAGTATCTGAGAGGAGCCAATTCGGTAGGAGCAGTGCTTGGTGGCCGAGGGAAACAGTGGGCAGTGCACGTCGAAGGCTTTCTCTCATCCCTTAGTTCTTTTCTTTCATATTCTGTTATTCGGTTGTAAGGAACGAATGATACTTGCTTTGTGCTTGTTTATTTCGAACCCCACCATGAACTAATCCTATTTAGTGGGAGTTCACTTGGATGTTTAAAGTTTTTATTTCAATGAATGATTGCTTTGTTATGCTTTAATCTGTTTTGTTTATGAAACTTAATGTCTTAAGGTTGTAGGAGCTACTAGAGTAACCTTTCCATAGGAGGTCTTGAGGGTTCGAGAGAATGCCTTGGCAAAATTATCCTTAGTGTTCGAGAGAAACTATGGAGGAACTACATAAACAAGGGGTTCTAGGTAGTAATTAAGCCTAATCCACCGTAGAGATAAGGTTAGAATTTTATTCGACTAAAAGGAGTTGTGAAAAAATGATAGGTTAGCTGTTAATGCTACCACAAAAAGGTATTGCTGAGACATATCCTGTTATCTGAACCAATAGGATCACTGCAGGGGTTTACGCCAATTGGTTATGCCAGGGCATCTTTAATCTATCGAATCCCTTACTAGAGATAGCATAGGGCACTTTAGTAGACTCTGTCGGGAAGGCTAGGCATAGAAGAAATACCATTCGGAGAAATAGACTTAGATTTTCCCAGTGACTCCTACCACTCACTCCCATAGTAGCTTGTCGTGTGAGAAAACTAAAGTCCTATATATATATATATATATATATATATTAAATCTAGTAATTGCATTTTTATTTTTCCTTGACATTTCTATTTGTTTGCACTCAACACAATTAAGCTTGCCACGGCATATTCATTCACTACCACAACGCTATCATTCCATTTTCGCCTCAGTCATTCCATTTTGCCACAACATTATCATTTGTATATAACATAACTAACTTTACTTAGGTGACAAAGTAAAGTGCCTTGACAAACCTATTTGACTCCCCCAATTCCCTTTGGAGACGATACTCAACTTATCATTGTATTACTTGTTCGATTGTGTATACTTGCACATATATCCGCACTCATTTTATAGTACCCATAAGAGCGGACAAGTTTTTGGCGCCGTTGCTGGGGAGTTGGCAACTGGAAGTTAAATTGTTTTGTCATATCATTTTTATTTTACTTGTTTATAATTTCTTTTATATAGTTTTACCCTTTATTTTTCTTATCTTCTTCAGGATCTCGTGGTGTATGACCAGAAGTAACCCTGACGAGCCAGTAGAACCGGTTGAACATGAGATCGATAGGCTCTTTAGGAAAAGAAGTGCTCAATGTGAAAATATGTACCAAATTGAAAATCCAGGCATTGATCACGAGGAGGATCAGAATGCCAAGGCAAATCCATTTGTTGGGAATACACCCAGACCTCGTACCATTCGTGATCACTTAAACCCAATTTTAGACGATTTAAATCTTCATATGGTAGTTTGGGGGCATGCCAAATGAAGATTCCAGGCAGTATATTCATAACTTTTTGGAGGTGTATGATTCTTTTCGCCAACAAGGGGTGCACAAAGATGTTCTTAAATTAAAGTTATTTCTATATTCTTTGCGTGACTGAGCAAGGGCTTAGTTCGTGGCGTTCCCGCGGGTTCAATGGAGTCGTGGGCTGATATGTGTAAAAATATTTTGCTGCAGTATAATCCTCCGAACATGAACACCCAACTGAGGAACAACATTGCTTCTTTTCGTCAAGCTGATGACGAGTCAATGTATGAATGCTGGGATCGATACAAGGCATTGCTTCGCAAGTGCTCAAATCATGGTTTTCAAGATTAGACACAAGTGGTGATGTTCTACAATGGAGTAAACGTGCCCACGAGGATGATGTTAGATGTCTCGGTAAATGGGACGTTGCTTGACAAATCACAAGCAAAGGCATTTGACATTCTGGATAAGATTGCCAACAATGATTATCAGTTTCCATCCACAAGGCTTGGAGTTGGGCACAAATTTCATTGAGCTTTCGAGCTAGATTCTAAGGCTAACGTATCCACCCAACTTGCTCCTATCACCAACATGTTGAAAAACTTGCAACGACCAAGTGAAGTGAGAGAAGTGAAGGCAACTCATTCAACATGTTTATTATGCCACGACAATCATAATGAGAGTGGCTGCCCAACTAATCAAGAATCCATCAACTTTGTAGGCAACTACAATCGAGGTAACAACAACCCTTATTCCAAGACATATAATCCTGGATGGCGTCAACATCCAAACTTTTTATGGGGAAATCAATAAAATAGCAATGCTCATCAACCAGCTCTGCAGCAGAATTTCAATGACTCCCAGGGATTTTAATCGAATATGCCATGGCATAATTCTAACAAGGGAGGGCCATCTTCATCAAATACCAGTTCGTTGGAAGCCATAATGCAAGAGTTCATTGCAACAACAAAGACAATGCTGCAAGATCATGCGACCTCCATCAAAAATCAAAGAGCATTGCTTCAAAGCCATAGTTCATCATTAAGGGCGCTGGAGAGTCAGGTTTGTTAAATTGCTGCAGCATTACAAGAACGCAGACCAGGATATTTACAGAGCGACACTGAAGTCACCAAACCTTATGCCAAGAAGAACTCTAGTGTGCTAACTCTCTGAAGTGGTACACAAATTAATGTTGAAGACGAGTTTAGGGGAAGATCGAAGGATGATTCATCCCCTGTAACCATGCAAGCTGATCAAGAAATGCAAGAAAAAACACCAGTGGAAGAGGACAAGGCTGAGGGTTCATCAAGTAAAGAAACTGAGGGGGCAAATAAAAATTACAAGGCAACTTCTTTCGTACCCCGTCAGTACAGGAAGCCAGACTCCCACCTCCTTTTCCGCAAAGACTGAAGAAGCATAATGAGGATATTCAATTCAGAAAATTTGTTGACATTCTGAGTCAACTTCAAATCAATGTTAGTTTTTTGGAGGTCATGGAACAAATGCCGACATATGCTAAATTCCTTAAAGAAATTGTTACCAAGAAGAGAAAAGTGGAGCAGTACGAGAAAATTGTCACGACAAAAGAATTTTACTCTTCATTGCGTATGCTGCCACCAAAGAGACATGATTCGGGCAGTTTTATCATCCCATGTTCAATAAGAGACAAATTTGTTGGGAAGGAACTATGTGACCTTGGCTCAAGCGTAAACTTGATGCCGAAGTCAATTTTCGTGAAGCTTGAGATAGGAAATACGAGACCCACATCTGTCATCTTGCAATTAGCCGATCGTTCACATGTGCGTCCTGAAGGGCGAATTGAAGATGTCATCGTGCGGGTTGACAAATTCGATTTTCCTATTGATTTTTTTATTCTGGACTGTGAGGTTGACGCCACAACACCCATCATCTTGGGGAAACCCTTCCTAGCTACCGGTTGTATTCTCATCGACTGTGAGAGGGGCGAACTGACCATGCGAGTGGCCGATCAACAAGTCACTGTGAATGTCTTCTGATCTCTCAAGTACATGGATGATTATGAAGAATGCTAGAGCATTTTAGAAGTGGATACATCAATTAAAAAAGAAGCAGATCAATATTACCAGGATAATTTCATTCAGCTGGATACTGATGAGAGGCTTCTCGGAGAGCCTAATGATTTTTTGACCGAGGAACAGCAAGCTAGCTTCCTCAAAGCTAGCCCAGGTACATATTTCGAACCCTTGAATTTCGAAGAGTTTGTTCCTCCCAAGCCCTCATTATAGCATGCACCTATCCTAGAACTTAAGAATTTGCCACCGCATCTTAAATATGCTTATCTGGGTAGCAATGAAACTTTACCTGTGATTATTTCCTCTTCCCTTACTCCTAACCAAGAATCTAGTTTGTTAAGTGTTTTGTCACAGCATAAGAAAGCGTTGGGATAGACGATGGCAGATCTAAAGGAATAAGTCCAACTATCTGCATGCATAAGATCCACGGCAAATCCATAGAGCCACAGCGAATATTGAACCCAATCATGAAGCAAGTTGTGATGAAAAAGATTCTCAAATGGCTTGACGCTGGAGTAATATACCCCATCTCGGATAGTTCATGGGTGAGTCCCGTTTAATGCGTGCCAAAGAAGGGAGGCACGACCGTGGTGATAAGTGAAGACAATGAATTATTACCTTCACACACAGTCACCGGGTGACGAATCTGCATGGACTACCGTAAGCTCAACAAGGCCACCAAAAATGATCATTTCTCTTTGCCGTTTATCAATCAGATGCTGGATCGACTTGCTGCAGGATATTTTACTGTTTCTTGGACGGTTACTCTGGGTATAACCAGATTTCCATCGCACCAGAGGACCAGGAGAAGACAACATTCACATGTCCCTACGACAAATATGCATTTCGGAGAATGCCTTTTGGACTCTGTAATGCCCCGATAACTTTTCAGCGCTGCATGCAAGTCATATTCTCAGACATGGTTGAGGATTTTCTGGAAATTTTTATGGACGTTTTTTCTGTTTTCTGAGATGACTTTCAAAAATGCCTCGTCAATTTAGAAAAGGTATTGAAGCGATGCGAGGAGGCTGATCTTGTGCTGAATTGGGAAAAATGCCACTTCATGGTGACTGAGGGCATTGTTCTAGGCAACAAAATTTCTGAAAAGGGCATTAATGTAGACAAGGCCAAGATTGAGGTGATCGAGAAGCTTCCCCCACCAAATTCTGTCAAGGGCATACAGAGCTTCCTTGGACATGCTGGATTTTATAGACGATTTATCAAGGACTTTTCCACAATATCCAAGCCCTTGTGCACCCTGCTGTAACAGAATCAACCGTTCGTGTTTGACCAGAAATGCCATGACGTATTCAATGAGTTGAAGAAGAGACTTATCTCTGCACCGATCGTAGTTCCCCCAGATTGGACGGCACTGTTCGAATTAATGTGTGACGTAAGTGATTTTGCCGTGGGAGCTGTGCTTGGGCAACGTAGAGGTAAATTTTTTCATGTTATTTATTATGCTAGCCGTACCTTAAATGATGCACAATTGAATTAGACCACCACTGAGAAACAATTACTTGTCGTGGTATTTTCATTTGACAAGTTTAGGCCATACTTGATATGCACCAAAGTCATTGTTCACACTGACCATTCTGTTATAAAATACTTAGTGAACAAGAAAGATGCCAAGCCTAGACTTATTAGGTGGATATTACTACTGCAAGAGTTTGACTTAGAGGTCATTGATAGGAAAGGTATTGAAAACCAGGTTGCAGACCATTTATCTAGGCTAGAGATCATTTCAGAATGCCATGACATTTTTTATATTAAAGAAGAATTCCCTTACGAGAAAATTTTATATGTCACGACAATTCCGTTGTACGCTGACCTTGTTAATTTTCTTGTTAGTGGTATATTTCCTTATGATCTTAATAGCCATGGCAAAAAGTGGTTTTTGCATGATGCCAAGTTCTATTTTTAGGACAACCTGCACTTTGTCAAGCAATGTGTCGATCAAATGATTCGACGGCGCGTGCCCGAAGAAGAGCAACGTGATATTTTACACCATTGCCATACAACAACCTGTGGAGGGCATTTTGGAGGTGCGAGGACTGCTACAAAGGTCCTTCAATCAGACTTCTATTGGCCATCTCTATTTAAAGATGCCCACAACTTTTGTAAAGCGTGCGACAGATGCCAACGCACTGGAAAAATTCCAGACGATATGAAATGCCACTGTAAAATATTATGGAGATAGAGCTTTTCGATGTTTGGGGCATTGATTTCATGGGACCATTCCCATATTCTTTTGGAGATTTATACATCTTGCTTGCAGTGGACTACGTTTCAAAGTGGGTCGAAGCAATCGCTACGCCAAGGAACGATTCTAAGACGGTGCTCAAGTTCCTTCACAAGAACATATTCACTCGATTTGGAGTCCCAAAAGCCATCATCAGCGATGAGGGCATTCACTTTGACAACAAGCTAATTGGAAAGGCATTACAAATATGAAGTGCGACACAAGATTGCCACGGCATATCACTCGCAGATAAATAGGCAAGCTGAAATGTCTAATCGAGAAGTCAAGCAAATCCTTGAGAATGTGGTGAATCCTCGAAGGAAAGATTGGTCCCCCAAACTCGATGAAACACTCTGGGTTTATAGGAAGACATTTAAAACACCTATGGGAATGTCGCCCTTCAAAATGGTATACAGAAAAGCCTGCCACCTCCTAGTTGAGTTAGAACACAAGACATACTGGGCAATCAAGAAACTAAACTTCGACGCACAACTTGCTGGGGGAAAACGACTGCTCGATCTGAATGAAATGGAGGAGTTTTGAGTGCAAGCATATGAAAATGCCAAGCTCTATAAGGAAAAGACTAAGAAGTGACATGACAAAATTATTTTTCCACGGCATTTTCATGAGGGCTAGAAAGTACTGTTATTTAACTCAAGGCTCAAACTCTTCCCGGGCAAACTAAAGTTAGGGTGGTCAGGACCATTTGAAGTCCACCATGTTTACCCGTACGACGCTGTTGATATTAAGAATATGGACGATGGGTCCATCTTTGAAGTGAATGGCCAGCGCCTAAAGGCTTACCAAGGAGTCCCACTATTGTGTGACAAGTCAGCGCTTCTCTTGCATAACGTCGATATTGGTCCAGCATTTTAAGGATGCTGTGACATTTTAAATGTACTTCTATACATAATTTATTCTTGTCTTGCCATTATTTTTATATATCTTGTTTTAATTAATTATTTTATTTTTGTTGCAAAGAATATCCCACATGGCCAGCACGTGAGGTGTGTGGAGGAAGATTGTGAAATTTTGGGCGGCAAACTTGAATAGTAAAAGGAGGGAAATTTTTACCTTTTTGACTTTTTGATTAGTTTTTAGTTACTTCATTTTGTTTCTTTCCCGCCCAGCCCCCACCTTTTTATTTAACATTTCCCCACAAAAATATTCATTTTGTTGTATCTTCTTTTCACTTTTACTTTATCTTTTTACCTTAACTTTCTTTCATATTCTTCTTCTCTCTTTCACTTTAATCGAACCTTCATAGCCGACCAAGCCAAGCTTTCTTCTTCTTCTTTTTTCGTGTTCTTATCATGGTACGATCACGTCCTCCCCCACCACCCTCGCCACCACGATTTGTGGATAATGATGCCCGCGAACGGTTCCAAACCATAAAAAATCATCGTATATTTTTTGAGTTGGGGTTTATCTTTTCTGAGGAGGAGGATGTCAGTTTAGGGAATGAGGTGATAGACATTGTCACCAAACATAAGTGGAAAAAATGTGCCAAGCATCCCGCCGCTGTCAACGTAACCTTAGTAAATGAGTTTTATTCCAACATCACCAAGCCAAATCAGCATGTCGTGATGGTTCGCAGCATTTCTATTCGTTTTACTCCTACTTTCATTAATCGCTACTTTAAACTGCAGGTTTTTGAAGACCACCATACTAGTTTCACATAAGAATCTGACAAGGAAACTTACCATGGCATCCTGGAAGACCTTTGTCTTCCCGACACTCAGTGGAATGGACAAAAAATGAGCAGAAGAACCGTAGACCGGGAGAGGCTGCTCCCGCATGTGAAGTTATGGAATCATTTTATGAACCACAAGCTCTTGCCCACATCCCATAACACTATCGTGTCCTGCCATAGGATGCTTTTGCTACACTCAATCATATTCGGATGAACCATCGATGTAGGGAAAATTATCGTGGAACACGCTCAGTTGTGCCTAAAGTGACCTGTAAATGCCTTGGTATTTCCAAATCTCATCACCGTCTTATGCCGTAAAAAGAAAGTTACTGAAGAATTATTCGATGAGATTTTACCTGGTATCGCTGGCATTACCAAAGCAAAAATCTCTATGTTGTTGGGTCTGAAAAAAGCCAAGGGGAAGGAAAAAGAGGCGACCACATCTCGCGTTTCACCATCTTCGCATGCTAGGGCAACTTCAGATGCCTTGGAGCAGGCAGTTCAGCGCACCCAAGAGCATGTCGGGCAGCTGTCCGACAAACTGATAACATATTTTGCCTATGCCAAACGTCGAGATGAATTTCTCACCAGCGCCTTGATGGAGTTTCTCCCACATACAAACTTTACCATTCCTGTCTTTCCTGACATACTCGTGCCAACGAATGAGGATGTCGCGGTATCTACAGAAGCACCCCACCCTGCTCCAGCTGCTGCTCAACACTCATCCAGTAAAGAAAGTCACCAGCCCGCTGAAGCGGACGAGCCAGTTGACCTTGATCCAGTCCATGTTGTGTCACCCGACGTAGATCGAGAAGTCAACCTCTAACTCGCCAATATCCTGGAACCACCACAATTCGTTGAACCCCTGGCGGCCGAACATCCTCATATGTCGCAACCTACCACGCCTATAGAAGAAGTACACCCTGAAGTACCATAGCCCACCGAGTCAACTGAGGAGTCCCAATCCGAGATGCCACAACAAGCTCCCTTGCGTAGGAGCCACCGCCGACTGAAGAAGGAATCTAAGTGTGAGGAGCCCCGCTTTCCACTGTCTCAAAAGATCCCAGTACTCCTCCGGCCGTACCCGACTCCAACTCTGAACACTCCAGCTCTGCCAAATTGAGAAAGCGCACTCGTATCGCGACCACTACACCACCACCTGCTTAAAGTCAAGGTACCTTGCATTGCATTGCATTCATAGCATGAAGTTTTCATTTTCCTTAGTCTTAGTAAGCATTGAGGATAATGTTTCTCTCAAGTTTAGGGGGAAGTAGAGTTCTCGCATCATTGCATGATAGTAGTAGTAAAATAAATATGCCATGACATTAGTAAATGTTCGAATAGTTTTTTGGAATTAGTTAAGGATGTCCAATGATGATGAATTCTTGATGGCTAGGATATAATGTACATGACTGGTTGAGGATGATAGAACCAACTCTAGGACTTGCTTCTTTGAAATCCTTGAAAACACGATTGTACATTTTTCATGCTTAAGAAATTAGAATTTTTTATAAGAGAATTCTTAAATGCCGTGGCATAAAACTTTGAATGATGAAAACTCCTGCTTAAAAAAAGATTGAAAAATGATGATAAAATTATAAATAAATGCCTCGGCATATCTGTAGAGGGATACTCTGCTATGCCATGGCATATGAGTGATTGAAAGTAGTCACGAGATGACTCTACCTGACTAGCTCGAGGGTGGAAAATATGCTCCCTTTCATCTAGAGTGGGGGATGGTAAAGTGATGGGCTGAGTAAAGAAACTAAAGTAAGTTAGGAGTAAAGATTTTGTTAATGTTATGGCAAATTAAGAAAGTTTGCTTAGAAATTTTTTTAAGTTTGTTAAGCATGGATTGGATACAAGCATGCACACACCCACACAAAGAATCTTGCCCTAGGGGACAATACTAGATTTCTCAACCTAGGTTAGCATGTTGAAGCCATTTGTGCTGATGGCTGAAATTTTATTCCATAAGACTATTCTACTTTTGAACTTGTAATGGTATTTTTGTTTTGCTTATTACTATCCATTGCTTGAGGACAAGCAATATCTTAAGTTTGAGGGTGTGATAACTCCATAAAAGGTCACATTTTGGGACCTTTTCACTTAAGTTATTGAGTGTCCAATAGCTCATTTAGGACCATGTAGATGCATTTAGAAGTATTTAGTTGCATGTGGTGGAATTCAGTATGCCGCGACATTTTATTTTTAAAGTGGTGCTGCCTTATGGGAAAGGTGCTTGTCTGATGGTGTGCAGGTTTTGAAAGCAATGAAAAGATAAAAAGAAATGCCATGACATAAGGAGATTGCTGATCAGAATGAAAATGCAAAGTTCAACCGGTATTTCGAAAGCGCTTAAAGTGCGAGAAGATATTTTTTGAAGCCAGCTAGCTGTATCTGACTCTCCGAGAGCTCTGCCCGAGACATCTACCTTAAGATCCGCCTGAAAGGACTAGTGCTGCAACCGCCGGTTCTGCTACTGATGTTGCCTGACCCTGCAGATCCTATCTGTCCTTGGGCACCTGCAACGGGATTATACCGGTCACTCAGCCAGCTACCCAGGCTGTATCATAACCTATTCAACCCGACTCCCAAGCAATTTAACCATGGTTTTGGAGTTTTTTAGAAAGGTCAACACCAAGTCCTAGGATTAGTTTTCCCCTATAAATAGAGGATAAAGCCACATTGTTGAGGACTTTGGATCCGCCCAGATTTGAGCTTAAAAAGTTAGAGAGAGAATGTCTCATCTTTCTCCGTCAATCCTACTTGTCGTGGCTTTTCTCCTTGACAAGCCTGAGAGAGTGGTGTCCTGAGTATTCGAGAGGAGCCAGTTCGTTAGGAGCAGTGCTTGGTGGCCGAGGGAAGCAGTGGGCAGTGCATGTCGAAGGCTTTCTCTCATCCCTTAGTTCTTTGCTCTCATATTTTGTTATTGGATTGTAAGGAACGAATGATACTTGCTTTATGCTTGTTTATTTCGAACCCCACTATGAACTAATCCTATTTGGTGGGAGTTCACTTGGATGTTTAAGTTTTTATTTCAATGAATGGTTGCTTTGCTATGCTTTAATATGTTTTGTTTATTAAACTTAATGCCTTAAGATTGTAGGAGCTACGAGAGTAGCCTTTCCTTAGGAGGTCTTGAGGGTTCGAGAGAATGCCTTGGAAAATTATCCTTAGTGATCGAGAGAAATTATGGAAGTACTATATAAGAAAGGGGTTCTAGGTAATAACTAGGCCTAATCCACCATAGAGATAAGGTTAGGATTTCATTCAACTAAAAGGAGTTGTGCAAAAATGATAGGTTAGATGTTAATGCTACCATAAAAAGGTATTGTCGAGACATATCCTGTTATCTGAACCAATAGGATCACTGCAGGGGTTTACGTCAATTGGTTATGCAAGGGCATCTTTACTCTATCAATTCCCTTACTACAAATAACATAGGCCACTTAAGTAGACTCTGTCGGGCAGGCTAGGCATAGAAGAAATACCATTCGGAGAAATAAACTTAGATTTTCCCAGTGACTCCTATCACTCACTCCCATAGCAGCTTTGTCGTGTGAGAAAACTAAAGTCCTATATATATATATATTAAATCCAGTAATTGCATTTTTATTTTGCCTTGACATTTATATTTGTTTGCACTCAACACAATTAAGCTTGCTACGACATATTCATTCACTACCACAACGCTATCATTCCATTTCCGCCTCAGTCATTTCATTTTGCCACAACATTATCATTTGTATATAACATAACGAACTTTACTTAGGTGACAAAGTAAAGTGCCTTGACAAACCTATTTGACTCCCCCAATTCCCTGTGGAGACGATATTCAACTTATCACTGTATTACTTGTTCGATTGTGTATACTTGCACATATATCCACACTTATTTTATAGTACCCACAAGAGCGGACAATTCTCCTGCCGTTCTCGATGGTGACTGCATTGATTCCAGCCTCCGAATTTTTAGGCAATGGATTCTGAGCAACGTTCAGTGTTTCAGAGTTGAAATGGATCCAATTCTTATTTCGCATTCGCTGTACAAGCCTCTTGAATGCGAGACAATTTTCAATTGAATGCCCCTGTACACCACCATGATATTCACAGTGGGCATTTTCATCAAACCATCTCGGATAGGGGGCTTTATCGGATCTATAGGGTAGGGTGACACCGCGTGAGTGTCAAAGAGCTTCTGTTACAACTCTTTTTATGTCATGGGAATGGGATCGAACTGTTCCCTCTCCCTTTCTTTCCTTGGTTCTCTCTAAGTTTGGTTAGAAGTACCGGATGGTACAGCTGCAGTGGTTTTTGAAATTGAGATCGTAACATCTTTGTTAGCGTTGTAGGTGTTGACATTGTTGATCTCTCACTCTTTGCTTTTAATAGGAGGCTTCTTAGTGGAGTCCCCTCCCTCGATTTTTCCTTGTTTTATAGCTAGCTCGACCATATCACCAGCCATAACTAAATATGAAAAACTTCCCGATGTGATCGCCACCAAGTGCCCGAATTAAGGTGTCTTCAGGGTCTGTACAAACAACTTTCTAGTTTTCTTTTCATCCAAGGGTGGATGAACTTGCACAGATAAATCCCTTCATCTCTGTGCGTACTGTCAGAAACTC
Source organism: Hibiscus syriacus (assembly GCF_006381635.1). NCBI lineage: Eukaryota > Viridiplantae > Streptophyta > Magnoliopsida > Malvales > Malvaceae > Hibiscus > Hibiscus syriacus. The sequence continues at coordinate 12,139 of NW_024062670.1, forward strand.
TCATTATGCTTCTTCTCTAGGCTCTGCAGCATAACTCGGTCTGGTCTCATATCATTAATATGCTTGTACTGCTCTAAGAAAGACTTGGCTAAGTCTTTCCACGTCTTGATATGAGTTCGACTGAGCTGGTTGTACCACCGGATAGCTGAACCAGACAGGCTCTCTTAGAAGCAGTGGATCAGGAGTTGGTCATTTCCCTCATATTCTGTCATCTTCCGATAGAACATAGTGATATGAGCGGAAGGACAGATGTTCCTGTCGAACTTCTCAAACTCTGGGACTTTGAATTTTGGTGGAAGCACAAAATCCGGAACCAGGCTCAGCTCTATTACGTCCACTCCATAATAAACATGGTCCCCTTGGACCATCTTCATCTGATCTTCTAACACCCTAATTTTCTCTTCCATCTTCTTTGCATTATCCTCCTCGTCAAAATTCAGGATAGGGCAGTTGCTCAGATGAATGTCAGGATTAGTTGCAGAAGTATGTATATTTACACCCAATATAACTTTCCCTTTGGTAGAAGATGAGTCCCTTTATAGCCCGGGTGAAATAATCACCTGTGGGGTCGATGGTATAGTTACCCCCTCAAATGCACCTACTTCTAGTGAACTTGCTTGTTGTTGTAAACCATACAACTTAGCCACAATTTGGTTGACTAAGGACTCTTGGTTTTTCTTGATGGACTCCATGGTACTTTGACTGTTCTTAGTCATTCTTTCTGCAGCTTTGCCATGTTCTCCTCAATCTTCTTGATTCTGGCTTCTATTTTTCTCTTCTTTGCTCGAGTATTGTGAGGGTGATGCGTGTCTTGAGCTTGTGGAGGTAAGCTTGGTGTCTGAGACATGTTCTGTTAGTGAATACGAATATAAAAACATGGAAAATATAAAAATAAACATGAAATATAAAATGCAAGGAATGCAATGTATGATGTATGCAATTTGGAGGCATTGCTCCAGAAAAGTGTCCATTATTATAAATAATCCTTATTCAGACAAAAATGTTTTATCTTTTAAAAGACATAAAAACAAATTAAAGGTACATCCAGAATAAATCCTCTAGACCCCGAACAGCTTCTAGTAGATTGACAAGTCTTCTGCCTTCATCCGTCACTAGTTGAACGCCTTGTCGAACCACTCCAACTTCCCTCTCCAAGCCATGTAGATGACGGGCTGCCTTCTGTACTTGATCCAGAAAATATCAGATGATTGTGTCTCTGGCCTTCACCATTTGTTGTGCTTGCTCCCAACGGAAATACCACTGTAAACCTCCGTCGAAAGGCCCTATCTGAAACTCATTCGCTTGTTTCTTGAACCTATCTACAATAGATTCTAACTCAGCTATTGTCTTTCCATCCTTTTCATGTTGATTCTCTAGATCAGTCACCTGAATTCTCAAGCGTTGGTTCTGATGTTGACTGTCTGCTAAGCGCATCTGAGCAGTCTTCATCTATTCCTTCCAAGCTCTTTCATCTGGCCCCTCGAACTTACTTTTCAGACTGTGAGCTTCATTTTTCCAGTATTCAGAGGTTACTTTCAACTTGGAGTTATCATTGACTTTATCTTGATACCCCTTTCTCAAGTCTTCGAGCTCAAAACATACTATTTTTTGTTCTCTTTCCAATTTGTATGCTCTATCTTTCTGAGAGTCGGCATCTAGCTTCCACTGATAATATTCAGCTTCAAGTTCCTTTACCCTTTGCTTCAGCTCATTGGTCACAGCTTCGAACTCTGCCTTGGCTATCTCAAGTTTGGAAGGAACAAGCCTGAGATGTTCCTCCATTGTTCGGGTGTCTTAACAGTCTGGCACCAGGATGTTGTCATTTTTCCTCAATCTTCGCCACTCCACATAATCCGGAGTAAGCATGTCTCTAGCAGCTACAACATCCATCAAGAATACTTTCTTCCATGAATCGGATGCTTCCTTGATCATATTCTTATAGATGTCACCGTGATACACAAACTCTGATCTAGCTAGTCCGCTTATTGCTGAGACAAACTGAAGTGCCCCATAATGTCTAAGTGCTAACAACAAAGCATACCCAACTGCACCCCAAAGCCCAAGTAAGGTCATAGTATCAGAATCCCCACACCGAAAAAGAACGTCACCAAGGAACAACCAGGGGGCTCTCCAAGTAATATCCCGATCCTGAAGATGTGTAAAGACTTTCATCCACTTTTCCTTTGAAGTACCTTCATGCCATTTCATTGTGATGAACTCTCCCAAAGGTGAATAGGTGGTGCTAAATCGATGGTAGGTAACCCCGTTAGTCTTCCAGAAGTGGTTATGAATCCAGACTTGAAGGAGCTGAACACACCCAATAAACCTTCCTCCGCCAGTTCTTTGATAATGGTTTAGAGATCGAAAGGTCTCAGCTAAGATGGTCGGTGATGGGTTGACTCATTTCGGAAGTTGTTCAAACAGCTCCACCACGGCTGTGTCAATGCATCCCAAAGTCTTCGAAAAGATAATCAAACCGTATAGACCGAGTATAAACAAGTCTATAGTCTTCCATTCATCAGGGTGATTCTTCATTAGTTGCTTTATATGGATTCATTCAATTCCTTCCCGTTGCCTCTACGCTGAGTTCGGTCAATTACCCATTTCTCATCTACGCCTGCAACTTTAGCCAATGCATTCTTGAAAGGCCGACTTTTAATGTGTTTAATGTAGGCTTGCTCCAATTTGATGTTTTCATAGTGCAATAGTGTAGTGTACTCCTCAATAGTGGGCACCATGTCCTCCCGGTTAAAAGTGAAGCAACTGTACCCCGGGTTCCATAATTGAACCAAGGCTCTGATTAAGGGCTCATCAGTCTTAACATGAAGCAAAAGTGTAATGTCACCGTATCGTTGGCTGAACTTCTGTTTCCGATCATTCTTCCAACTGTCCCAGATGTCTCAAAGCCCTTTCACATTGTTCTATTTTAGGCTGATAGAGGCATAGCTAATCAGTTCTGACACATAGATTCCTTGAAGATTGTCTCCCTTTTCCTTTCGAGTCTTCTCGGACCATAGTCGTACCTCGGGGTTTTTAATCTCTTGTATTACAATACCTTTGTCCATTAGTTCAGATTATTTTGTGTGTAACAAACACCTTTTAGGGATCAATAGCCTCTTGATATGATGCAAATGCTAAAAAACAAACACAAAGGAAAAAAGTTAGTAAAATAAAAATAAATAAATAAATAATGACGAAAGGAAAAAAAAGACAAAAAATATGGTTAGGGTAAAAAGATCCTAGGTTTTGGAATGTGGTTTTGGGGTAGGCTCTATTTCTTCATAGTCTCCCGGTTTAGGTTCTAAAAAAACGGTACCCGAGTTCTCTTTGCCGGTGCCCCCTTGGGCTTACCAGACCCTTAGTTCTAAGCCTATTATAAGCTTGTGTGGACTACGTTAAACTCGAGAGGACACATTCCCTTATGCCCATACTAAGAATAAATTCACACAAAGGCATAAGGTATATGAATCCCGAAGGTTACTTGCTAGGCCCATACAATGAATAAATTCATACGAAGGCGTCGCTTTCACCCCCACTTAAAAACAGGTTTGGAGCTCGGGTTTAGAGCCTTAAGTGAAAAACAAGCTTTGAAGGCTGAAATCATTAGAACACTATTAGTACAACTATTTACTTGAAAATATAATCAAAAGTAAGCAATAAGGATCGAAATGTTACCTTAAAATTTAAACTTACCCTTTTCGTTAAAAAGACAACTGGAAATTACCTTAGCCTGACTCACTTACCTGTGTCCCAGCGGAGTCGCCAAGCTGTCGAAATCGTCTTTCAGTTGGGCCTGAGATTGGGCTTCGACTTAAGAAAATGGGTTAGGAGTTGCCACCGATCATTTATCTAAAAATAAATGGGTTGATCGGATACTTTATTTCTTACATGATATGCGTCTTCCCAGTGATATGTCGGATTCGGGAGTCGGTTACAGTCAAGGAAGGGTTAGCACCCTTGAATTGCCCTTTCGGTACTACGTAATTTTCAGTTGTCTTTAATTAAGAAAATCATAATTTTAAATTAAAAGGTAAAAGTTGATCCGAATTACTTACCTCTGATTGGCTGAACGATAATCCTTAAAAAGACTTAAATGTCAAATTTGGAATGAGAAGTCGAATTGGGTTGAGATATAAAATTCTAATAAACAAAAAAAAAAGATGAAAATGATGATAAAATAAATAGCATAAGGAAAACGAATACAATGACAAAATAAATAAACAGAAAATAAAATAAAAAATAGGGAAAATACAAAAACATAAAGAAAAAAACAAAAATAAAACAATAGTAAAAACAAAGACAAAATGGAAATGAAACGTGCACAAAAGTAAAAGATAATAATATATATAAAAATATAAAGAATATATACATACATATATAATAAGTTATCATAATTAATATAATAGGTAAAAACGATAGGAAAAATAATAGAAATATAAAATATTATGTAAAAATAAATAAATAAATATAAACATTTATAATATAAAGTAATAAAAAATAAAATCAGAAAATAACAATTAATATATATAATAATAGACGTATAAATGAAATGTTTATAGCATGCATATATATATAATGACAAAGTATAATAGAAAAAAAATCAAACAAAGATAATCATAATATACGTATAATAATAATAAATTTATAAATAAAATATTAAAAATACATATATATGTAAACTAATATATATATATAGCATAAAAATATTTACATAATAAATGAAGGACTAATATGAAAGAAAAGTCGAAATTGGGGCCAAATTCGGAAGCAATCGGGGAAATTAAAATTGATTTGGGGCTAAAATTAAAGGGTTTAAAAAACGGGGGACTAAACAACGATTACCCAACTTTGTTTTAAAAACACGCGGGTCCAGTTGCGGGTATGGATCGGGTCAGGCGGTCTGATGGGCCAATTATTTAAACCAAAATTTTTTCTAAAAAACTCATTTTCTCTGTTCTCTCGCCAAAAAGCCTCCTATTCATATTATGCTCTCAACTGTTCTTCACAATGAAGAACGAGAGCCTTGGTTTCCAGATTTCGGGGGTGGCGCCACCTCGCCGGCCGGCAAATCTTTAAAAAAAATTGATTTTTCTGAAAGCCCATAACACTCTCATCACGAAAAACGCCATAGATTTTTAAAATAAGCTTCGTAGGGGCGTAGATCTAAAAAGAAAATTTCAACTACCCCCTATTCCGGTCATCGACTTTTAGCGTTTTACATCCAAGAGATAATATGCACACCGAAATAATGAAAGGTGAGCCTTTTTACCTTATGCTTCTTCTCTAATAATCGCAGAAAATGCTTCAAATATCACTGCTCGTATTTTGTGGACATTTTGTGATTGCTGAATGCACTGCTCAAAGATTTGTGTAAAATAATTGCAAAAGTTTGCTTGTATTTCGTATGAAATCCTCTGTTACAAACGTTGAAAATTACATCATTTTATAGCCTTGGATTCGGCTATTTTTAGAGCTATTTGAGTCCTAATAGGACTCTAATATTTGCTTGTTGATTGTGCGAGATCTTTGCGCCGGAAGGTTCGACGTTGGGGCATGTAGCCGTGGGAATCGGAGGCGCGGGTGAAGGCTTGCGGCGCTGGGATGATGCTGAAGCAACTAGGGTTTCCAAACAAACCCTATATATCATTTGCTGTGGACCATTGGATCTCATCTAGATCCAACAATCACTGTTGCTGGCGGCTAGAAGCAAGAGTGGGGCGAGCTAGAGTTTCTTGTTGGGCTAATTCTTCTTGGCCACGTGTATTTCATTTGTGTTTGGGCTTGATTTGTTGGCCTGTAATGTGTAATAAAATAATTAATATAGTATATAATATGTTTAATACATTATATATTATAAAGGTGCATTACATGGGACGCAAATATTGTGTCTACAGAACCAAAATTTTCTCAAATATAAAAAGAAAATTAAAAACTTTGAAAATCTAATTTCAATCCTTATATTTGCGCCAACCATCGCAATTGTCTTCGATCAAACCGTCACTGGACGAACAACCACCTAATGAACCCCACCCGATGATTTAAATCATTTATGGCGAAAGGAAAAATCACGACACCAACGTGATACGATGATCCTGGCCATAAAAACGATGACAAAACGACAACGACCGATAAGAAAGATGGCAAAGGCATACCGGTGGCGATGGCAATGACTGTGACAAGTAAGGGAGATAACAAGACCAGGATTATAAACTTTTAAAGATTAGAGTTTTTTTAATATAATAATATTTTTAATTTTTTAAATATAATTTTTAAATTTAATATAAAATATAATATTCGTCGCTTAACATATTTTTTTTAACGTGTATCATAATCTAAACACTTCAAGTAATAACTTCATATAGTTATATAACTATGTTAATCGAAAAATGTTTAAACAACTAAACGAGACTCTCTCTCTATTTTACCAAAAAACTTGCCTAAGATGTTACCTCCATATTAGTTCCCCAAGGTCATTCATGTCATTAAACACAAGCAAAATCTCGGGGAACCAAACATAGTGCATAGAAACAGAGACCAAGAACGAGTTCAATTCTTCTAAACCACCATGCGAGTGATCTCTCTCTTCCTCCCTCCCCCTCCCTCTGTTTTTGTTAAGGCTCCAGTTTAACCAACTCTAATATTTTTTTCAATGATTTGGTTATTTATTTGTTATGATAAGCAACAAAATTTGTTCAATAACTTCTGGGTGCGAAAACGAAGTATGAACCAACCAAAATCCATCTATCTTTTAATCAGTAAATCTTAGTTTCCAATTCATTATCAATACCAGAAACCCAGAACGCCATCTCAACTGCTTTGGTTTTCGACCTTTCTCCGCTAAAATCTCTTATGTTTATCGTTGTTTTTATCATTTAAAACGAGATGGTGGCTTCAGAATTGCAAAAACCCACCAAGAAAAACAGAGGATTCTATGTTAAGATGAGGATACTACACAAAGGCAGACAACCTGAAAAAAACCTCTTTTTCAAATATTACCAATGGCTTCTTTGGTTTTCTTTTACCCTCTATCTTCTCACCTCTTTCTTTGTTACTAACAAGCCAATACCTTTGTCAAAAACCCCCGTCTTTGGTTCCAAATTCTCCTTAGCTTCTCATGTCCTGTTTGAACCTGTCAACAAAACCAGTCAACAATCCAAACTCAAAAACCCAGGTTTTCATCCCTTTCTATTTCACCATGCTTTTAAATTTATTTTTTCTTTTGAAAATCAATGTTATTAATGGTTTATTTTTTTTTTCTCTGGCAGCGACTTTCAAAGACTTGAAGATATATATCTACGGGTTATCACCAGAATACAATGAAAACTGGGTTTCCAACAAGAGATGCAGCAACCACTTGTTTGCCTCGGAGGTGGCCATTCATAGAGCCTTGTTGAACGCCTACGACTTTAGAACATTCGACCCTAATGAAGCTGATTTCTTTTTCGTCCCTGTTTATGTCTCCTGCAACTTCAGTACCGTTAATGGCTTCCCTGACATTGGCAACGCTCCATCTCTTTTATTCTCGGCTATCCAACTTATCTCCACAAACTATCCTTTCTGGAATCGCTCCCGAGGTTCCGACCACGTCTTTGTTGCTTCCCATGATTATGGAGCCTGCTTCCATGCCATGGTAAGCAAAATTAGTTTCTCAAAATAAGTCTTTAGTAGTATCGTTAAATTTTGATTTCTTTTTGTAGGAGGAGAGAGCTATTGATAGTGGGATTCCAGAGTTTTTGAAAAACTCGATAATATTGCAAACATTCGGGGTTAATTATAAGCACCCTTGTCAGGAGGTTGAACATATTCTTATACCGCCTTATATCACGCCGGAAAGTGTAAGGAAGACGCTGGAAAAGGCACCGTTGACCGGCAATCGAGACATCATGGTTTTTTTCAGGGGTAAAATGGAAGTCCACCCTAAAAACTTTAGCGGAAAATTTTATAGCAAGTAAGTTCCAAGATCAAAGTTCCATTGCATGTTAAAATTGCGTGTTTATTTATGTTATTTTCTTTTGCTTTTAGGAGGGTGAGGACGGAAATATGGCGAAGGTATAAAGGAGATAAGAGGTTTTACTTGCAAAGGCACAGATTTACCGGTTACCAGTCAGAAATTGTACGGTCAGTCTTTTGTTTGTGTCCACTTGGATGGGCCCCCTGGAGTCCAAGGCTTGTTGAGTCTGTGGCTTTGGGCTGCGTCCCGGTGATAATAGCGGACGGTATCAGGTTGCCGTTTCCCTCCGCCGTGAAGTGGGCTGAGATTTCCCTCACGGTGGGGGAAAGGGACGTGGGGAAGCTGGGGAAGATCCTAGAACACGTCGCGGCGACTAATTTGTCTGCCATCCAGAGGAACTTATGGGACCCGGCAATCAAGCATACCCTACTGTTCAATGATCTCATGGAAGAAGGGGATGCCACGTGGCAGATTTTAGTTTCACTTTATAAAAAGCTAGACAGATCGTACAGAAAGTCAAGGGTTTCGAGCCAGTAGGAAGAAAACCCGTCGGATGAGTGGCCTGCTATGGAGGTAAATATGGCAACGTGGATGTGGTGTTTATAATGGTGGACAGCTGGGTGTGGCGGTGGCTTGGATCGCCGGTGTGGGTGGAATTTATTTTAGAGGGTGGGTCTCCGGACCCACATGAAAAGAATCAAAATATTTTTTTGATCTTTTTTGAGATTTCTCTGCCGTAACTGAAATAGCTAATACAAGATGCATGGACAATATAAATGTAAATGAAGAGAAACAAAAACATTTTGGCAAATGACACACACACACAAATGGAACAGGTTTAGGACAAGACAACCTGTATTAGCGTTCACTTAATATTTTGTACATATTTTTTCTTTCTTTCTTTCAAGTTTTGTGGAATTTCTTAAAAAAATTGTTATTTATTTTGTTATTATTTAAATAATAAAATCGGTAAAAAAATTATTTAAAATATTATTATTTTTATCTAAAGCATCAATATTTTTAACATTTTTGATAAAATATCCAACAATAATAAAATCGATAGAAAAAATAAGAAAACTTGTGACGTTTTACTAGTTTTGTTAATAAAATCAGTAAAATGCTTAATAATAACAAAATCAGTAAAAATCGTCCGATAATAAAAAAATCAGTAGAAATAATAATGTTTTCGATAATTTTTTACTTATTTTATTATTTAAATAATAATAAAATCAATAGCATCTTTTGTAGCTCTATATTAAGATTATCTCATGTGATCATTTCGCCGTTTTTGTGATGCTGAAATCCCGTAAAGATTACAAACGAAAAAAAGGGTAAACTATATGTATAACCACCTAATTAATGTTTATTTTTATTTTGACCATAATTTTTAAATTTCTGTCCATCAATCCACTTAACTTTTTAAGTATGTCAATCGAGTCACTTGTTTTTAACATTTCAATAAGGAGTGATGTGGCAGTTTAAAAATTAGTATAATTACATATTTAGTCTTTAATATTAATATATTACGTCAATTTAGTCGTATTTTTAATTTAATTAAATAAATTTAATCCCCAATTAAATGGGGCACATGTAATGAAGAATATTTTCTTATTTATTTATTTTCTAATATTTAAAAATAAAATATAATTTTTTTAAATATTCTTAATTTTTATTAAAATAATTAAATATTATTGCCACGGAATATAAATTTATTAAATGGTTTGATTGATAAAATTTTAAAAATAATGATCAAAATAAAAAGTAACAATAGTTAGATGGTCATACATATAGTTTACACGAAAAAAAAAGAGAGTATGTGTCAACACACATTTTTCGTCCTACTAGGATTCAAACTCCTAAAAATATGATAGAATTTTAGGATTCAAACTCCTAAAAATAGGATAAAATTTTGCTAGGATTCAAACTCCTAAAAATAGGATAGAGTTATACTATTATTTAAATTCCTAAAGATAGGATCCACAAGCACTATAAATAGCCATTGTAACTCACCATTGTAAGACACGATTTTTACACACAAAACACAGAGGAAAGCACGGAAAATACAAAGGCAAAGTTGTTGTAAACGATTCGAAAAGAAAATAAAAGGTAGCATCTTTTTTTACATTGGTTCGTTCATTTCTCGCATGTGCACGTTATTTTTCTTGAGATTTGGTTCGAATAACCCAAAACGTGGGTTGCGCCGATGACTAAAAAGGGGTGGGATTTCGAAGTTTCGAACCTAGATCCACCCCCGAGGCGTGTTCATTTTTTAAAATATTTAATTCTCCCCCCTAAATCATTTTTTTCCTACTTTATTATTCTTGTATGTATATATGTTTCCTATTAATTTTATTCTATATGTATATATGTTTTTTTTATTAGTGTTATTATATATATATATTTATATATTTCCTATTTTGCATGTATATATATGTATATTACTTTTGATTTTCTTTTTTTTTATTATTATTTTACTTATATATATATGCTTTTACTTTTTTATATATTTTACTCATTTATTTATCTATTTTTATATTTATCCTATATTTTATGTTTTTATATTCTTTTACTTGTTTTATTTATTTATTTGCATTATCATTTTATTTTTATTTAGTTGTTTGCTATGCATATATTAGTGTTATTGTTTTTTTATTTTATATATTCTATTCATTTTATATTTACTTTATTTCTTTCTTAATCTCCTTATTTTATTTGTTTTACTTTATTTATCATTTATTCATCTCTTCTAACCCATATTTTGACTTTTAAAGGGTATATTTGTAAATCCGTCAAAGGTAAGTAATTTTGGATCATTATTTTATCTTTTAATTTAACTTGTTATTTTTCTTAATTAAGACAACTGGAAATTACGTAGTACCGAAAGGGCGGTTCAAGGGTGCTAATCCTTCCTTGACCGTAACCGACTCCCGAGCCCAACATATTTCTGCTAAAACGCAGATCAGGTAAGAAATAGGGTATCCGATCAACCCATTTATCTTTAAATAAATGATCGGTGGCGACTCCAATCCACATTTTTCAAGTCGAATCCCAATTTCGGGGCCCAACCGAAAGACGGTTGCGACAGCTTGGCGACTCTGCTGGGGAAGCATGTAAGCGAGTCAGGCTAAGGTAATTTCCAGTTGTCTTTTTAACGAAAAGGGTAAGTTTGAATTTTAAGGCAACATTTCGATCCTTATTACTTACTTTTGGTTATATTTTTTTTCGAGTAAATAGTTGGACTGACCGTTTTCTAATGATTTCAGCTTTCCAAACTTTTTTCATCCAAAGGCTCTATACCCGAGCTCCGAACCCTTTTAAGTGGGGGTGAAAGCGACGCCTTCGTGTGAATTTATTCACCGTGTGGGCCTAGCAAGTAGCCTTCGGGATACATATACCTTATGCCTTCGTGTGAATTTATTCTCCGTGTGGGCATAAGGGAATGTTTCCTCTCGAGTTTAACTTAGTCCATACAAGCCTGTGATGGGTTTAGGACTAAGGGTCTGGTAAGCCCAAGGGGGCACCAACAAGGAGAACTCGGGTACCGTTTTTTAGAACCTAAACCGGGAGATGATGGAGAATTAGAGCCCACCCCAAAACCTCATTTCAAACCCTAGGATGCCGGAATTATTTCCTGCTTTACTTTCTGTTCAAAGCATGCGAACTAGACAAATATGCGGTTAGGATTTGTGTGAAATTAGCATGCGGGATAGAGATCATGTCCGGGTAGGAATTAAAGCATGCGGGGTAGATATCATGTGGGGGTAGGATTTTTCGTTTTTATTATTGTTTTGATTTATCTCACTAACTCTTTTTTACTTTTGTTCTCTTTTATTTTGTTTTCATTATTTGCATCATTTAAAAAAGGTGTTGATCCACCAAAAAACTTGTTTGTTAAAACATGAATAATCTGCATTAATGGACAAAGGGGTTGTAATACAAGAGATAAGAACGCAGGGGTCCGGCTATGGTCCGAAAAGGTCTCAGAAAGAAAATGAGGACAATTTGCAAGACAACTATGTGTCACATTCATGGTGCCCACAATCAAGTACATCAAAAGTTAACTTTTCAAAAATGGGTTGACAAAGGTGGCAGGGGCAAGACGAGAAAAAGGTTACTGACCTCGAGAGTCCATTCAAAGACAACAAGAACAAGATGGCAAGTCACTGTCGATAAATTCAAGAAACAAGCAAATGAACTTCGAACAATCCTTTTGATGAAGGATTTCAATGGAATTTCCGATTCAGCAAAGGATGAAAGCCAGAGATGAAGTCATTCGACACTTTTTGGGAACCAATACAAAAAAACTCAACATTTTCACGGTTCATCCAGAGAGGTCGGAGCGGTTCGACAGGTTATTCAACCGGTGAAAGACGAAGGCAAATGACTAGTCAACCGGTTCCGGGCCTAGAGGATTTAGTCCGGATGTACCTTTAAATATGTTTATTGTCTCTTAAAAGATAAAACACTTTTGTCCCAATAAAGGTTATTTACGATAACATACATGTTTTTGGATCAATGCCTCGAACATTTAATGCATTTTTGCATTTTGCATATACATTTCATTTTTTAAGTATTTTCATAAACATGAAATCTCTTCATGGAGAATTCGATGAAGTGGTTTTAACCACATGACACCACATGGAAGCAAGATTGTAACATCATAAAAAAACTATCACAACGAATGAGCCCAATCAGCTGGTTGTACGACTAAACCTGCCAAGATGATCTGAGAAAAAAGTCCACATATCCTAAGGGCTACAATGTTGAAGCTATTTGTAGTTGCCACATAGGATGCTCCAAACATTCCTCTGAGAACTATAAGGCGCTGAAGCGCAAGATCCAAAACCTGATGGATTCAGGGGCATTGACAGCCGAAGAAGGGGGCATAGCGTATACTATTTGCACTTAGAGGATTGTTTTGTTTGAACACGTCACTGATATTTCATGTTTGCTTAATCTTTTAAACGATTGAATTTATGCTACTTTCTAAGGGGGAGCAATTGAACAAATTTTAATCTTTAGTTCTTCGAATATTAAATGAATTAAGGATTCTTTTAACTCTTCAAGAATTATAGATTTTTGACATATGACAAGATTAGACCTTTCTTATCATGTCTCAAACCCCAAAATAAAATACCTTGATCATTACCAAAAAGACCAAATTTTGACATACATTCCCTTTGAAATTCTTGAACATTGTCTTTATCTTTTTGATACACCCATACCTTTCTTTGAGTCAAATAAAGTCATACCATTATCTTTTTAAACTCACAATTGACATTTTAATACCCAAGGCATTGAGTTGTTCATTTGAACATGAGCATTCTTCTAAGACACAATTTGGGGCATCTCGCTGAGAGCCTGAACATTGAGATATGTTGGGAGCAATGAGCAAAAAAAACAATTCATTCGAAATAATTCTATCACGCATTAACTACACTGTTTTCATGTGAATGAAATTAATCCTGAAAATCTATCCCCCTGGGGATACCTCTTCTGTGAGGACTTCCATGTATGAAATGATGAACGACTTTCTTTCTTTATCCCTTTACAACAGGAGAAAATATATATCCATTGTGTCCCCTTTTGAGCCTGTAGTATTTTTTCTGATTCAACCCTAACCAAGGATCACCCTCCACATTGGGGGGCAAGGTGGAAGAAATCTGCTCACATGAGTGAAGACATCAATCAAAAGGAGACACCAAAAGGTGGACCAAATGGCAAGTGCGAAGATCCAATCAAGAACAAAAAAGAAAAGAAGCAAAAAAGCAAAAAAAAAAACAAAGAAAAAAGAGAAACAAGAACAAAAGGAAAAAAGAGCAAAAATCAAAAAGAAAAAGGGACAAAAAGCACATGCAAAGATTCCCTAAAGACAAATGGCACATCAAACTTCAAACTATGAGATTGATCAAGCACAAATCATTCTCGAATCTCTGAATCACTTCACTCGAAGATCATGGAACATCCAGAGAAAATCCAGAGAAACACATATGAGCAGATCCAAATTGAGCAAGACAGGATTGAAGGCATCAGAATGAATTGATCCTTGGTTCAACACCCTGAAACACTTGTTTGGGCCTATTTATCCTTTTATTTCATAACCATGAGCCTTGGCCTACATTACGTGCCTTAAAAGTCCCTTCTAATCATACATGGATTTCTAAACAGAAGAGACTATCTTCAGATTTCATCCCGCCCATCAGGATTAATCTTTGTTTGCAAAAAAACAATGTAATTAATGCATGGTAGAAAAAATAACAAAGGGGGGTTCAAGACGTAAATCATGAATAACGTCTTGAAACCAAAGGAGGGTTCGAGTTGAAAACCTGAAAAGGCGGCTCGAATATAAAAATTGTGCAACTGAGGCGATCACGTAAATTCCTTGATAAGGCATCGCACAATCCGAGTGTGACAACAAAGGTTGGGAGTCAGGGAACACTTCCAGCAGAGGAGCATGCAAGCTACCCCATCAATCTTTTGAGCATCCAATGTCAAACCTTTGAGCATCAAATGCCAAACCTTTGACCAAACACAATAACCTGAGACTTTTTATCCTTTCCTTACTTGACTATCTCCCAAAGATAGCTTGGATCATGGCAGTTGTCAAATAGCTATAATTTATTGAAGGATTAACATTGTAATTAATTCTTTGATATCCGATGAACTCTAGTTTTATGATTCGTCTCAATTGTAAAACCGTGATAGGGGCAATATTTTTAAAACTTGAGATTAAACATTTTTTGAAACTCTTTTAATTGATATTTTCATGACTTTGAAAATAAAAGAGAAAGAAAAACATTTTTTTTTCAAACAAGACAGTCTCTCTAGAGTGGATCTTGGTAAATGACATGTGACTCTCAAACACAAAGCTCATGCTTAGAATCAATGATGAAGCAAGAAATGAGGAACATTTGGGGTATCTTTGAATATTCAACATCAAATATTGGGGCATTTTTGGATATTGAGGCATCTTTGGGGATTCAACATCCTAATGCGAATTATCATACCTTTTTCAGGAGATAAAATATAACCAATTCATGTTATATGCATCTTATGCATACATTTTAGAGCGTCATATCTATCATTTTCTTTCCATGTACATAATTTTTACAGCTTTAGAGTTAAGTTCGACTTCAAGACGAAGGATACTCGATTCAAAAGCACCTTTACAGATTGATGTCGGTTGCTTAGCTCAGCAGCAAGAAGCTACACTTCAACCAACTCGACAGATAGAAAGATCGACATTCATTTTCAGATTCGACATTTCCAATATAAATCCTGTCTCGCTTGAGACAGTCTCATTTAATGCAGATGATTATCTCACTTGAGATTGCTTTTTTAAAACAGACTTTGTCTCACTTGGGACTGTTTTACTCGAAAGAATATTTATTTCACTCATGATTGTTTTTCTTAAAACAAGATTTGTCTCGCTTGAGACCGTTTTCACTATAAGAGTTTTGTCTCTCTTGAGACAGTTTCCCTTGAAACAAATTTTGTCTCTCTTGAGACAGTTTCTCTTGAAACAAATTTCGTCTATCTTGAGACAGTTTCCCTTGAAATAAATTTTGTCTCTCTTGAGACAGTTTCCCTTGAAACAAAATATTTGAATATGTTTTCTTTGAAACAAATTCCGTCTCCCTTGAGACAGTTTCTTTTGGAACTAAGTTTTGTCTCTCTTGAGACAGTTTCTCTTGAAACAATTTTCGTCTATCTTGAGACGGTTTCCCTTGAAACAAAACCTTTGAATTTATTTCCCCTAAAACAAATTTTTTCTCCCTTGAGACAGTTACTCTTGAAACACAAAATCTTCAAATTTATTTCCCTTAAAACATAATTTTGTTTCCCTTGAGACCGTTTCTCATGAAACAACAGATATCTTTGAGATCATTTCCCTTGAAACGAATTCTATCTCTTTCAAGACAACTTCTTATGAAGCATCATCTGAACCGTTACACTCAGCTCAGGCACATACTTGAGATGGTCGAGAAGCATTTCTCAAATCAAAAATAGAATGTGCACATCCGATTTGAACATTTGAAGAATTCAAGATCAGGGATCAAAATTTGAAGATTCAAGAATCAAGATTCCAGACAGGCAATTGGAGATCGAGATTTCTCTCCAGAGCCCTAAGATAACATATGTTGCATATGCATTTTAGGCACACCTAAGAGCATTGCATCCATAGCATCACATATATGCATAACTTTTTCAGGTTTTAGCTAGAGTCAATTTCAACTTCGCGGCGAAGGATATTGAACTCAAAGCGACACGATTTGCTCGAGAGTGGATTTCAACTTCACGACAAATGATATCTAGCTCGAAGCCAAACTTCACAATAAAGGGGTCTCCACGGTTTCAACTTCACGGCGAAGGGAATTGTGTCCACCCGCAACATACAATACTTGGATTTCAACTTCACGACGAAGGATATTCAAGTCAAGGCTCAACTTCACAACGAAGGGGCCATCTGCGATTTCAACTCCACGAAGGAGGATATCGTGGTACTCGAGGCAACACAAGTTCAACTTCACAACGAAGGGACAACTGGTTGTCAACAAACAACTTCTCAATTTCAGAGCCAATTTCAACTTCACAATGAAGGATATTGGACTCCAGACAACGCAAGTTCAACTTCACGACGAAGGGACCGATGCCTGTCAACAACAACTTCTCAATTTCAGAGCCAATTTCAACTTCACAATGAAGGATATTGGACTTCAGACAACGCAAGTTCAACTTCACGACGAAGGGACCGCTGCTTGTCAACAACTTCTCAATTTCAGAACCAATTTCAACTTCACAATGAAGGATATTGGACTTCAGACAACGCAAGTTCAACTTCACGATGAAGGGACCGCTGCTTGTCAACAACAACTTCTCAATTTCAGAGCCAATTTCAACTTCACAACGAAGGATATTGGACTCCAGACAACGCAAGTTCAACTTCACGACGAAGGGACTGCTGCTTGTCAACAACAACTTCTCAATTTCAGAGCCAATTTCAACTTCACAACGAAGGATATTGGACTTCAGACAACGCAAGTTCAACTTCACAACGAAGGGACCGCTGCTTGTCAACAACAACTTCCCAATCTCAGAGCCAATTTCAACTTCACAACGAAGGATATTGGACTCCAGAAAATGCAAGTTCAACTTCACGACGAAGGGACCGCTGCTTGTCAACAACAACTTCCCAATCTCAGAGCCAATTTCAACTTCACAACGAAGGATATTGGACTCCAGACAATGCAAGTTCAACTTCACGACGAAGGACCGCTGCTTGTCAACAAAATTTCATTCAGATTCAATTTCAACTTCACAACGAAGGATATTGGACTCGAGACAACACAAGTTCAACGTCACAACGAAGGGACGACTGGTTGTCAACAAACAATTTCCCGGTTCCAGAGCCAATTTCAACTTCACGACGGAGGATATTGGACTTGGAACAATGCTACTTACTTGGATTTCAACTTCACGACGAAGGATATCCAACTCAAAGAAGGATTATCTGCCATCAAAATTGTCGAGTTCGACTCCATTCAGCTCGATGACACATCAATCGCACTACCTTCCGGTTGCAGTCGAGGTTTTCAAGTCGAGAAGAAGACCTGGGTTAGCCGTGCCTTAGTGACAAGCAACCATTTTCAAACAGCATAGCTTAAGTCAAGAAAAAGCTATCTGTCAATGAAGATTTCTGAGTTCGATTCCGATCCAAGGTCTTTAAACCGAGAAGAAGACCGAAGGGTAACGGGAAACCACGTGCCGATTCAAATTCCGAACTACGGCTTTAATTTCATATCATTTCAAGATGAACTCGACTTCACGATGGAGGAGTCATCCGTAACTCAATTCGACAGGGAGTTATTGAAACATCATAGTTAATTTTCAACTCCACTGAACGAAAAGTGTCTTTTAATCTTTGCCCTATCCCCGTTACACGACTATGGGCAAAGAGGGGCAGCTGTCAACACACATTTTTCGTCCTACTAGGATTCAAACTCCTAAAAATATGATAGAATTTTAGGATTCAAACTCCTAAAAATAGGATAAAATTTTGCTAGGATTCAAACTCCTAAAAATAGGATAGAGTTATACTATTATTTAAATTCCTAAAGATAGGATCCACAAGCACTATAAATAGCCATTGTAACTCACCATTGTAAGACACGATTTTTACACACAAAACACAGAGGAAAGCACGGAAAATACAAAGGCAAAGTTGTTGTAAACGATTCGAAAAGAAAATAAAAGGTAGCATCTTTTTTTACATTGGTTCGTTCATTTCTCGCATGTGCACGTTATTTTTCTTGAGATTTGGTTCGAATAACCCAAAACGTGGGTTGCGCCGATGACTAAAAAGGGGTGGGATTTCGAAGTTTCGAACCTAGATCCACCCCCGAGGCGTGTTCATTTTTTAAAATATTTAATTCTCCCCCCTAAATCATTTTTTTTCCTACTTTATTATTCTTGTATGTATATATGTTTCCTATTAATTTTATTCTATATGTATATATGTTTTTTTTATTAGTGTTATTATATATATATATATATATATTTCCTATTTTGCATGTATATATATGTATATTACTTTTGATTTTCTTTTTTTTTATTATTATTTTACTTATATATATATGCTTTTACTTTTTTTATATATTTTACTCATTTATTTATCTATTTTTATATTTATCCTATATTTTATGTTTTTATATTCTTTTACTTGTTTTATTTATTTATTTGCATTATCATTTTATTTTTATTTAGTTGTTTGCTATGCATATATTAGTGTTATTGTTTTTTATTTTATATTCTATTCATTTTATATTTACTTTATTTCTTTCTTAATCTCCTTATTTTATTTGTTTTACTTTATTTATCATTTATTCATCTCTTCTAACCCATATTTTGACTTTTAAAGGGTATATTTGTAAATCCGTCAAAGGTAAGTAATTTTGGATCATTATTTTATCTTTTAATTTAACTTGTTATTTTTCTTAATTAAGACAACTGGAAATTACGTAGTACCGAAAGGGCGGTTCAAGGGTGCTAATCCTTCCTTGACCGTAACCGACTCCCGAGCCCAACATATTTCTGCTAAAACGCAGATCAGGTAAGAAATAGGGTATCCGATCAACCCATTTATCTTTAAATAAATGATCGGTGGCGACTCCAATCCACATTTTTCAAGTCGAATCCCAATTTCGGGGCCCAACCGAAAGACGGTTGCGACAGTATGTAACTAGAAAAACATGATTGATTGTAAAATTAGCTTTTGTTGTGGGAAAAGAGGATTGTCCTGCAAAGGTCAAGTGGCTTGAAAATGAAGCGGTGGAAAGCATAATTTGTGAGAGAAAGATAAATAAAACGGGGCTGCAGTGAACAGCTAAATTTGTCAGAGTGCCTTAAAGAAGGGATGGGCAGTGCAGATGGGGTCAGTGGTCACGAGATAGTGTATGAGTAAAACCAACAGAATCATTTCTGGTTGCCAACCCCCACATTGTTAGCAGCTGAGATGAGCTTTTGAGTTTGGGATTACTATGCTTTCTTTCTGTGATAGCGGCTACGGTTGCTTTCACTGTATTATTGGTGATCTGTTTGTGTTTTGATTGGATTGGAATGAATGATAAACCTTGAACTTGAAAAACATCACTTCCTATATTTTCATTAGGTGAGGTGCCTCTGGTGGCAAAAATACGACGTGGCTTATCTTTTGCAACTGAAGAATTAAAAGATTCTTCTTTTTCTCTCTCTGTGCATTGTTTTGTCTAAAATGTTTGATCAGATAAAGTGATATCTGGAAGCCTGTTTTCGGACATAAATATGGAAACTATCTTTTATATCAGATGACCAGGATGTTGGTATTTGGAACATGGAACTACAACGTGGACATGTGCAAGAGCTGGTTTTGAAAAAATCTTTTGACAAATACTCCGACCTGCCGGATTCAAACCAGCGACCTAAGGATTTCCTGAAGGATTTTGACCAACTACAGTCCTCCGCTCTACCAACTGAGCTAAGGTCGGTCTGATGTTGTTCATTAAAATGATTCCTTTTAAAACAAGTAATAAAATACGGAAATTCGTATAGTGATGATATAGTACTACAGACTATAGAATATGCAACTTCGACTTGGACATGAGCAAGTGTAAGATTTGAAAATATATTCCAACCTGCCGAATTCAAAGCAGCGACCTTAGGATTATTTGATGGATTTAACCTCCTCCGCTTTACCAACTGAGCTAAGGTTGGAATGAGCTATATCTTCATCATGAATTCTTTGAAAATAAAAGGTTAATTATATAGTTGATTACTTATATTTATGTTTTGTCCATATTTTCTTCATTGATCTTAAAAAATATAATACATGACCATTTTCGTTTTTATTTAATTAAGACGTGGTCACCATGAGCTAACTGCTGTTAATAGTTGACATATTAGGTGATGTGGCAATTAAATATTTTGGTATAATCACACATTTGATCATTGTTATTCACATATTCTCTCAATTTACTCATATTTTTAATAAATTAAAATAAATTTAATCCTCCAATCGAATTATGCCACGTGTCATAATGATAAAATATATTTTTAAAAGTTTAGAGAAGAACCAAATATATATTTTTAAATTAAAAAATAAATATTTTTAAATTAAGTTAATAATAAAATTTATTTAATAAGTTATTATAAAAAATATTTTTAAAGTTAATATATATAAAATATTACGAGTTTAAGTTAAGTATTTATATAAAAAATAGTTTTTAAAGTTAATATATATAGATTATGTCATGTGGTATCATTTGATTGGAGGATTAAATTTATTTTAATTTATTAAAAGTATAATTAAATTGAGAGAATATATAAATAACAAGGACTGAATGTGTGATTATATCAAAATATCACGCCACATAATTTGTTAACTGTTAACGACAGTTAACCCGTGGTAACTACGTCTTAATTAAATAAAAACGAAAGTGACCATATCTAATTAAATAAAAATAAAAGTGACCATATATTATGTTTTTTGAAATCAGTGAGGAAAGGTGGAAAAAACACAAACATAAGTGTTGAATTATATTTTGATATAACAATTAAGGCAAAAATGTTTTTGGACTTAAATTAAATTTATTCATAGTTTTTAAAAATAATTCAAAGCCCTTAAAAGTGGATTTGAGCACAAACTGATTTTCACGTATTGTTCATACAATATCGATACCTCATTAACAATATTGATATTGTTCATATGGTACCAATACCAAAGGTAAGGGAAGTATCGATACTCTCTAGGTAGTATCGATACTACCAACATTGCTCAAATTCCATAACGCAACAATAGTACTGATACCCAAAGGGGTATCGATACTACTTTACATAGTAATATCGATACCATAGGCATAATATTGATACCATCAGGGCCCAATGGCTAGTAATGACTAGTTGATTTAAAAATAACAAAGGTAGTACCAATACTCCCTTTAGGAGTACCGATACCCTCTGTACTGGGTAATTTTATTTTACAGAAATTTCATCCCTAAACGGCTAGAAAACATCCCCAACGGCTAGAAACAACCACAACTTCATTCCAATTATAAATACAAGTTCAAGACACTTGAAGAAGGGTTAGAACACCTATCCAAGCAATCAAACACAAGAGAAGATTTTTTCATTCTTATTTTTCTATTATCTTGTAAATATTGTGTTTTAGTGAGCTTAAATTTGTAAACAACTACCTTGTAAGGAATTTCTTGTTTATATTTCTTTTCTTTTTGTAAAAGGGTTTGGTTCTAGTTTAGCCAAGTGAAAAAACTAGGGAGTATTAATGTTATATTTTGATCATTTAAAAAGAAAGAACAAATTAGTGAATTTGTTAGAAAATCCTAAGTGAGGAGCTTAGGTAGTAGAGGCAGACTTATTTGAGAAGTCGAACCACTATAAATCATTGTGTCTATTGTCTTATCTTTTTCTCTCCTTACTCCCTAAACAATTTTTTTACCAATTTCTCCTGCAACTTTTTCGGTTGATCGGTTCGAGCTTCCGCAAATCCTAACAATTGGTATCAGAGCTTGACTCGTTAGAAGGTTTCACATCCTTGAGACGATTCTCGAAGAAGCTCTATCTATTCCTGACGCAACCGACAAAGAGAAGGCTTCAACCTCTTGTGCCTATTTCATTGAAGATTCATAACCGGTCAACTAGCCACCCTAGTTCAATAGAGAAAAATTATGCATATTGGAAGAATAAGATTATGCTCTTCATTCAAGCCAACGATCTAGGAGGTTGGAACTCAATTATGAAGGGTTACTCCACTCCACCCGGTGAGATGGATGATTGAAGTGATGGAGAGAAGAAAAAGTTCCAGCTCAATGCTAAAGTTATGCACATCCTCATGAAGGAACCAATAAAGTGAGTGAAACCAAGATAAGTCTCCTCAACCATAGCTACAAGAATTCTAAGATGAAACCCGATGAAGACATCAAAGCTATGTCGAATAGATTTTCTGTAATTGTCAATGGTCTAAATGGATTTGGAAAAGTAATTCCTAATAAGAAGCTTGTGAGGAATATGATTTACTCTCTTCCAAAGTCTTGGCAATCAAAGAAGACGACAATTATCGAAGCTAAAAACTTAAAGTCTCTCACTCTCAACGTGTAACATCCTCAACACCGGGTTAGAGACTAGATTGAAAAATTTAAAAAATTGGTGATTAAAGTAGGATAATTGAATAGTTCAATGACTTATTAGAAATATTTTATTAAGGTTGTTTAGTAATTATTGAATGAATTAAAGGGTAAAATGGTCATTTGACAAGTAAGATTTTTATTTTCCATTATAAGATAAGATAACCACGTGGAAGAGGAGAGATTTCTCCAGAGTTCTCTTATTCTTCTTTCTTCTTCTTCTTCACGTGAAGCCATAAGCAAATGTAAGATCTCTTGTTGGTTGATATTTAGCCGAATTTAAGATTGGGTTTTGATCATTAGATGATAATTAAGCTTAAGGAAAGCTTAATTTGTCTTAAAACCATAAGATAAAAG
This sequence comes from Hibiscus syriacus, assembly GCF_006381635.1. NCBI lineage: Eukaryota > Viridiplantae > Streptophyta > Magnoliopsida > Malvales > Malvaceae > Hibiscus > Hibiscus syriacus. Next base: position 35,122 of record NW_024062670.1, read on the forward strand.
AGTCAAGAGAGATTAAAGATTAGAAGTTTTTAAAGGAAATCTTGAATGAGTGTTGATAAGTTAAATTGGAAGTTAAATTTGACTTGTCATCAAGTTAATTAAGAAGTATGAGGTGTTAGAATTAAATTTAGAACATGTTGGAAATTGAGTGTGAATCTTGAATGCCATGTAAATGATAGAATTTTGAGTTTAAAGAAGTGATTATGGAGTAGAAATGGGTTTAAGCATATGTATATGAGTTATAGATATGTAAAGGTTGAAACATGAGGTATTTGTGAGAAATAAAGTGAATTTTCGAGCTCAAAAAATGAATTCTGGGCTAGGGGTATCGGTACCCATTCAATAGGTACTGATACCCTCTCAAACGAGAAAAATTTCAGAATGTCATAGGGGTACCGATACCCCCTTGAACGAAAAATTATAGAATGTCATGAGGGTACCGATACCCCTAGTAAGGTATTGATACCCCCTAAAGGAAAAATGTGAATATTGGTTTATTAAGTTCTTTTAAGCTGTTAGTATCGAATTACAAGGTGTAGGTGTAACATCCTCAATACCGGGTTAGTGACCAAATTGTAAAGTTTCAGAAATTGGTGATTAAAGTAGGATAATTGAATAGTTTAATGATTTATTGGAAATATAAATAAGGTTATTTAGTAATTATTGAATGAATTAAGGGGTAAAATGGTCAATTGACAAGTAAGATTTTTATATTCCTTTTATAAGATAAGGAATCACGTGGGAAATGAGAGAATTATCCAGAGTTTTCTTTCTTCTTCTTCCTCCTCCCATATCTCCAAGCTCAAAGGTGAGTTTCTTTTTTTTATGGATTAATTATTGATTTTAAGGTTGGGTTTTGATTATTAGATGATAACTAAGCTTAAGTTATGTTAAAATCAAAGTATGATGGAATTAGAAGGGATTAAAGATTTGAGGTTCTTGGGTAAAATCTTGAAATAGAGTTCATAACTAGAGTTTAAAGTTAAATTTGACTTGTCAAGGGTCTAATTAAGAAGTTAGAAGCCATAGAATTGGAATCAAAACATATTGCGAAGTTGGTTTAATTCTTGAGTTACATATAAGGAGTAGAATTTTGAAGTTAAAGATGGTTTATATGGATATAAATTGGTTTAAGCATGTGTATATGAGTTGAGAACATGAAAGGGGATGAAAGATGAAGCATTTGAGTTGATTTGAGTAGACTTTCGGGTTTAAAAATGAATTCTGGCCTATGTGCATCGATGCACATTCAATGTGCACCGATGCATCAAGGGTAAATCTCTAGAAATTGTTCAGTGTGTATCGATGCACAGGAAGTGCATTGATCCACCTCTTAAAAATGGAAACATCGAATGCAATTAGTGCATCGATGCATAAGGAGTGCATCGATGCACATGTTAAGGGATGCATCGGTACATTGTAGAATGCATCGATGCACTTCAAGTGGAAATTGAAATAGACATTTCTTTTGGTCTAAGAAATGATAGATTAGAGTATATCAATCGGATGCTGATATGTATTAATGTATGATTATGTAGATATCGAACATGAACAAGTTCCGGAACGAGTTTCAAGTTAATATTCGATCGAAAGATAGGAAATCATAAAAGTGGATTGGAACTTAGTGAGGCCAAGGTGAGTGCAATTTAAATTGTACTTATGTTATTGTAAGTGTGACATGATTTGTATGAGTATATGCTAGTGTGATTGTGAATAGGTAGAAAGGAAACAAGAGATGATATAAGAATCTATTATAAGATATATGATATGAAAATATGAAAGTAAACTACGTGATTATATGCACATATGATATGTGGAAAAAGAGAGGAGAAATATGGGATTAAAAGAGAGATGATATGAATAAGTGATGTGAATATGTGAATATAAGTAAACAATACATGATATATGTGCTTACATGAGAACATGAGAAATAAAATAAGCTATGTGATAAGAATAATGAAATGATATGCATATGTGAATATATGAGAATAAAATATGAGAATACATGCCTATGCGATGAGCTATGTGAAAGTAATACATGAAAATATATATTTAATGTTATATAAGTGATTAGGTAAAATTGTGAGAGAAGTTATATGGCAGTGATATATGGACTATATGAAAGTATGTATTATGAGTAAATGTATAAGTTTAGATGTCATTCTACGTGCTAAGTGATGTATATATGAACATATGTTAACAAGAAATGACATACGTACATGAACAAATGAAAAATGATATAAGCCATATGAAATGATCTACGTGATTACATGTAATATGAAATATATATGCTTACACATACATGTAGTATGTGACAGAAGAGAAATAACAAGTGATATAAAATGTTATAAATGATAATGTTCATGTTATGTAATATGTGAGCTAGTGGTATAGTTGGCATGCCATGAGTCGAGGAAATACCTATGTTCTACGGAACATATGTACAGAATTACCTATGTCTTTCGGGACATATGGACAATATACCTATGTTCTACGGAACATATGGACAGAATTACCTATGTCTCTCGGGACATATGGAAAATATACCTATGTTCTAAGGAACATATGGACAGTTTACCTAGGTTCTTCGGGACCTATAGACAGTTACCGAGGTTCTTTATGACCTCTGGATAGGTCCTTCGGGATATTTATACGAGCTGTGGTGACAACATAGTAGTGCACAACCTCAATGTACTCACATACCTTAAGTTCTCAAAAGTATACATGGGCTAATAAAGCAATAATATAAATATATTGTACGTGATATGAGTAGGAGTGATATGTTATGAAAAATGGATTATAAAGATTATGGGATGCTATGTGTGATTCTTGGTAATATGAACTGTATTATATGATTGATATGATGATGTATATATGATTTGAAGGAGTCATATGTTGATAAAAAGATTATGTATAAGAAGGTATGATTAAAGGATATAAATGATAATAATACGGATTATAGAATAAGATTAACGATGAAAATGATGAATAATGGGTATATGTGTACAGTTGATTATATGTGAAATCATATTGTTGTGTATGATAGCATGAGATGATATGTACATGCATGTTTGAGTAGTTAGAGTTACTTTTATACGTTAATGTCTCACTAAGTCATAGACTTAGTGTGTGATTGTTTCACACGTAGGTTACAGAAGTGAGAAGAGTAAAGAGCAATGTGGAGCAAGACATGTCAGTTTCCTTACCAAAGGTCAGATCAGAAGAAAGGTGAATAATATGTATTTTAATATATGAAGTTCTAGTTTACATGTATTCAAAAGAATATATTGTATAAGCTCTGAATGGTTTTGTAAATGTATGAATAAGTTATATGTATAAAAATTTTAAATTACTCATTATTTTATACAAGTAAATGTTTTAAAAAGTCAATGTGACACCTCGGACTCGGATCCGGGTCGGATATGGGTTGGGGGTGTTACATTAGGTATCTAATAATTGCCTTAAAATGTATAATTATGTAGATACAGAGCCTAAACGAGTTCTGGAACCATTGACAAGTAAGATCGATCGGGGGGAATAGATAAGAGATCGGTATTGACTAGTGAGGCCAGGTGAGTGCATACTTTTGGTATCTTATGTTAATGGAAATATGACTCGCGATGAGTCTATTTCCTATAGTAGAATGCATGAAGTCATGAACATGAGTATGGTTTGATATGATTATATGTGCTATATGTTGATATACTTTGTGTATGATACATGATTTTTGAAAATATTATTATATATTAATGGGAAAGAATAAAATAAGTTATGTAATGATATGCTTATAAAAGAAAAGCCATGTAAGTATATGCTATTTACAGAATAATTAAGCCAAAGTTTATTGTGATATATAAGAATGAAATGTAAGCTACACATAAGTGATAGGTCCTGAAGATATGTGATTATGAGAAGATTCAAGAGAACCAAATATAAATCGAAATATAATAAATTAGGCGACTCTAGGAGATAATAATAATAATATATATACATATATAAATTAGGGACATGAACATAATGATGATACGAACCTATAGGATAAGCACTATAGGAAGTGTGATATACTTAAAGGAAATTATGATATATGAATTATCGAATGAAGAACTATAAAATCCCTATGAGAAAGATTATAGGCGTTATATGAAACTGAATTAAATAAATAGAGTAAACTAGTATTTAAATATTGTGAGATAAGTGATATAAGTCATATGTTATTGAAAATGTTAGTTTAATAAATCATGTAAACTGATAAAAGGGAAATGAGATAAGATAAGTAGCAATTACCTATAAGATTCAAATAAGATTCTATGAATATGTAGCGTAAACTATATAAGGGAGACTTAGATATTATACGATTTAAGCATGAAATGAACATAATATATAGTTAGGGGAAATTATTATGTGACATGAGTATATGAATATGTTAGATAAGTAATATGGGAAGGTCGTTATGTTAAATGAAACAATGATCTAAAACTGTTAGATTTTTATAAGTACTTGAAATCATATGAGGATGTTATAGGAATTAGAATATAAATTATATGGCATTAATGTATCAATTATAGGAAAAATGAGTACATTATGTTGTAATAAATTGTAGAAAGTGGTGTAATGAAATTATACGAATAAGTGAAAGAGTAAAATAAGTTAATCAATATTGACCTAAATTATATTATGAATTAGTGGTATAAGAATATAATAAAATATGCAATAAGAATCTATGTGATATGACCTATGAGATCATATGAAATATTAAATGACTATGTGATTATATGAAAAAGAATACATTATATGTGATAAGCTCTATGATATGTGAATCATATGAAAATGTTATACATGTAAGTGAACCATGTGTCTATATGTATCTGTGATATGTGATTTATATGACAGTGAGCTATGTGAAAGAACTATGAGACTACGTGTATATGTGAATGTGTGATAACATAAATATTAATGCCCATATTATGTGACATGAGAGCTAGAGGTATAGTTGGCATGCCAAGAGTCGAGGGTCTACGCGGTCCTTCGGGACATATATGTATTCTCTGGAATATGTGTGAGGTCTTTTGAGACACATACTTGATCCTTGGCATATGTATATCATTCTTAAGGAATTTTCTACATGGTCCTTACGGACAATATTTTATGGCACTTCGGTGCATTTCTACGCGGCACTACGGTGCATTTCTACGCGACACTACGGTGCATTTCTATGCGGCACTACGGTGCATTTCTATGCGGCACTACGGTGCAATTCTACGTGGCACTTCGGTGTATTTATACGAGCTGTGGTGACATCATTAGTGCACGACCTCAATAGACTCACATATCTATAGTTCTCATAGTGTACATGGGCTAATCAAGAGATAATAACAAATACATTATATGTGATATGTATGTTTGGTAATGTTAAGTGTGTTACAGAAATCTCATGATGATACGTTTGTTAATTGGTATAGCTATATATGTGCTATATGATGTGTATGCATGGTGAGTAAAAGGGAATGTATAGCTATATATGTACTATATGATGTGTATGCATGGTGAGTAAAAGGGTCATATGATCAAAGAAATCAATGATAATGATAAAAATTATAATAAAAATAAAGAATTGATATGCATATGTCTGTAGTTATGTTTGATACATAATGCATTCCATAGTTTATGAAGGTTACATGAAGTATGCATAACAACAATTAGAAATGGTATATTATAGTAAATTTAATTATGCCTCACTAAGTCATAGACTTAGTGTGTGATTATTTTACACGTAGGTTACAGAAGTGAGAAAAGAATCTAAGAGGAGCAAGACAGGTCAGCATCTTCCTTACAATGTTTCAGATCAGAAAAGAAATATTTGATATGTATTTGATTCTTTAGATATAGTTGGCATGTAATATAAACGATTTGAATAGTATATGCTCTGATAAGTTTGTAAACTTTTATGATGAAATAATATGAAGTTTTCTTTAACGAGAAATTTTTATTATTTTGAGTAAGTAAAGGTTTTAAAAGTTGATGTGACACCTCAGACTCGGATCTGGGTCGGATACGGGTTGGGGGTGTTACACGACGAGTTTATTGGTTCTCTTCTTACTCATGATTTGATGGTGAAGGAAGAGGAAGATGATGAAGAAAAGAATGATAAGAAGAAGGAAAAAAGAAGGAGTAGGCGTTGCCTTCAAGTCCACCAATGAGAGCTATCAAGATTCAAATGAAGAAGTGGATGAAAAAGACAACCTATGCCTCATGGCCATCGAAGAAGATTCAATAGTATCTTCTAACTCAAATGATTTAAATTCATATTCTTTTGATGAGTTACAATATGCTTATAATGAGTTGTATTTGGAATTTGAGACTATGAATTCCAAATATAAGAAATTAATTTCAAAACTTAAAGTTGAAAATGATTTGCTTTTGAAAGAAAAATTTGATTTTGAAAATCAAAATTAAATTTTGAAAAATGATTTAGAGCTTTCAAAAGTCAAAATCAATGATTTATAAAAAGAAAATTTTGATTTGAAAGTTAAGCTTGATAGCTTAACAAAAGAAAAAAATTAATTTCTAAAAACAATCATTATGCTTAAAAATGCCAAAATGCTCACATTATCATTTTCATGGTCATTTGGAACATACTTGTCCTTTGAAGAAAGAAAAACGTTTTAAAATTAGACAAGTATGAGTTCCCAAAGGAACAAGGGGTATTGAAACTAACGTCCAAGGATCCAAAGCAATTTGGATACCAAAATCCAAATAAATGTCTCTTGTATGTGTGTGGGAGCAATAGTGATGAAAATGAAGAAATCAAGATGCTTTGGCCACACTCGAAAAGGAATGGGTAACCTCCAAGCTTAAAAGTATTTTAATTTTGCATAATTGGTTGCTCATTTGTTTCTTTGGCATGCATGAGTTTTGATCTTAAATGGTTATGTTTTGGTTTTTATCTCATGTATGTTAAAAATGTGTTATGATGAACATTTTAAATTTTTAATGATCTTTCATAATTTTTTTTAAGTTTATTATAATGAGCTTCGGTCAAAATTGATTTTCAATGCAAATGATATCTCTCTAACAATTGATATCAACTTTTCAAATGTTTTGATTTTACAAATTTTAAAATTTTAACCTAAATTTAAATGTTTATGCATGTGTTTTTAAAAGCAAAAGATATATCTCTAAAAATTGATATCAAATTCTTCAAATGCATAACATTTTTTAAAGCTTTATGCACATGTACTTAATTTCAATTATTGGTATTGCATAAAGTATTTTAGACTTGGATATATTGAATTTCATGTGCTACTAACATGTTTGTTATTCTTTGTTGAAATTTAATTTTTGTTTAAGGACAAGCTCTTAAAGTAAATTTTTGTTTGAAATGCACTTTTTGAGGTTGAGCTTTGATTTTTCAAATACTTTTAATGTCAAATTTACCACTTACTCTCCTAAGTTATTTTAGAATTTTAAAGTTGAATTATTTTTTATATAACAAAAAGGGGGAGAAGTATGGGTTTGAAAAATTCAATTTCTTAATGAAAAAGGGGGAGCTGAACATTTTCACATATTTTCCAACAATTGATATCTTTTTCATTAAATATTTTATTAAGGGGGTGTTTTACCAAAAACAATTTTTTAAATGTTTTGTTATATCAAAAATGTTTATATAACAATTAAGGCAAAAATGTTTTTGGACTTCAATTGAATTTATTCAAAGTTTTCAAAAATAATTCAAAGTCCTTAAAAGTGGATTTGAGCACAAACTAATTTTCACGTACAAGAAGTATCGATATTGTTCTTACAGTATCGATACCTCATGAACAATATCAATGTTGTTCATATGGTATCGATATCAAATGTAAGAGAAATATCGATACTCACTAGGTAGTATCGATACTACCAACATTGCTCAAATTCCAGAATGCAACAATGGTACCGATACCCAAAGGGGAACCGATACTATAGTATCGATACCGTTAGAGCCCAACGGCTAGTTGATTTAAAAATAACAAAGGTAGTACCGATACCCTCTGGTACTGGGCAATTTTATTTTGCATAAATTTCATCCCCAAACGGCTAGAAAACATCTCCAATGGCTAGAAACGACCACAACTTCATTCCAACTTATAAATACAAAGTTCAAGACACTTGAAGAAGGGTTAGAACACCTATCCAAACAATTAAACACAAGAGAAGAATTTTCCATTCTTATTTTTCTATTCTCTTGTAAATATTGTGTTTTAGTGAGCTTAAATTTGTAAACACCTATCTTGAAAGGGTTTTCTTGTTTACATTTCTTTTCCTTTTGTAAAAAATGTTTGGTTCTAGTTTAGCCAAGTGAAAAACTAGGGAGTGTAAATGTTATCTCTTGATCCTTTAAAAAGAAAGAATAAATTAGTGAATTTGTTAGAAAATCCTAAGTGATGAGCCTAGGTAGTGGATGTAGACTTATTTGAGAAGTCGAACCACTATAAATCCTTGTGTCTATTGTCTTATCTTTTCTCTCCTTACTCCTTAAACAATTTTTTTTACCAGTTTTCCCCTTGCAACTTTTTCGGTTGATCGATTCGAGCTTCCGCAAATCTCAACAATAAGTGATTAACCATTTGTTAACATAAAATAAAATATAGAAATTCCAATATTGATTATCTCCTCCACCAGCAATCATGCATGACCGGCAGTGAGGTCTACAACTGGTTGACGATGGGTATTGTAGATCTTGAAATTTGAATTTTCTTTGATTAATTTTTTATTTTACTATACCATTTATTTGTACTTATCCTATTCAAAAAATTATATATTATTAACATATTTATATCCACCTTCAAAAATATTTTTGAATCCACCATTATGTTGTATTCAGCTTCAAATGACATGTTTAGTTTCCTACAGCCACATGCATGGAACTATCCGACCAAAACTATACATTATTTTCGATTATGTGGTATAGTTGTAAAACAAGGTCGATTGCAATTTTTATTAATGCCCAAAGCATATATATGCAAAACCCTGATTCTTTAATTTGTTTTCTATTTCACAAAACCATTGACATGTATCGAACTGATATCCTTATCTAAGTTAATTATGTTCAACACCATAACCATTCTTTCATCGTTTTTCAAATTAAGCGTGTGGTCTAGGATCCTAACTATTCTCAGTGTCGAACACATAATGAAGATGTGCTACATGCAATCGGTGTCTTGCTCGGTTTGGAACAATTTGGGTTTAGTATGGCTCAATGCTGCTAATCAATTGTGTTTTGATGATTGGCTACTATGGCTTTTCAAACATACAACCTTAGACAAACATAGCATGATTATTAATACTCTGTGTTCTCTATGGTTTTCTCGAATAGGTTGATACATGAAGGAGTTTCACAAAGACCTGAGGAAGCAGCATTCCATCCACTATTGAGACAGAACGATGGACCCGTCCAACACCTCTGGTCTTTAAGGTTAATGCTGATGCAGGATTTAAATCGTCAAAAATGTCCATCTACTTCAGGCGTTGTGATAAGAGATGCTAAAGGTCATATCATTGGATCCTGCCACAAAATCAATAACCAAGTGCATACGGCTTTTGCCTCATAAGTTAGAGCTTTACTCCAGGGGTTGGAATTTGCGAGTGAAATCAAACTCCATCTGGTGGTAGCTGAAAGTGATTCCAAAACTCTAATTAACAAATTGAATTAGAAGGATTTGGACTTTTCAGAGATAGGACCAATCTCCCGTGATATCCAGACATTGGCGAGGACCTTCACTCTTTGTTCCTTTCGATTTTGTGCCACGAGCTGTATAATAGGGCAGTGCATGCAACGACGACGAAAGGATTTAATCACTCAACTGACTATTTTTGGGTAGAAGATGTTTCGATTGCTGTTCGACTTATAACTGCTGATGACAGGCGGTTTCTTGATCCACCGTAGACTTACTGGATCATCTTGTTTTGGGATTCACTTCTTCATTGCTGTTGTGTGCATCTCCATTTTTTCTTCTATCATGGTCCTTCATCGTTTAGTCCCTCATGCAAGATAGAAGCTATCGGTTGCGTTACCTGTATTTGTTCTCTACAGGTCCCTTTTGGGTTTTTTTTTTATTGTTTTGTTGCCTGTCTTTTATTTTAAAACTATGTATGTCGTTTCTTTGTCTAATAAAACACCCCTGATTTTTTAATAAAAATTTCAAAAGTTCCTTTCTTTCTTACAAATATCGTGTTTTATTGTCCATACAAATCAATATCTAAAATATTAATTTAATTTAATTTAATGTAATGATAATATATTATCAATTTTTTTCTCTCAAATATTTGATAAAATTTTAATTAATTGTCTTCGTCGATGTTTTATACTACCATCGACCCCACCATATCAAACCCTTTTCCAATTTTCTTTCTTTCCCCTTTATTTATTTATTTAAATATGTTTTATTCATGTTCACCTATAATTTAAATCGATTTAACTAACGCTGATAAATTATTCAATCATTAATTATCAATATTTTTTATAACTAATTCATAAATATATGAATCATAAACTACGTAAATCTATGATTTATTTTTATTTGTTTAATAAACCTTTCACTTCCTACAAAAGTAATGGGAGTTTTTATTTAGTCCCATGTAAATTTTTATTTTGCCTTATGCAAGTTGCTTTAATATTTTTTTTTATGTTTTCTCTTCTAGGTTTAATTTTATTGTTAATTTTTAAGTTTATAGATCTTCAATTATTTTTTTACATCATTGTGTTTTTTAATTTGATGTGATGTTAATAAAATGGCTCATCATCTCATTAAATTAATCTTATTTCGAGGGAATTTCTTATATTAGAAAGTTATTCTTATAGTAATTTGATTATTTTTAATAACGATACTCGATTATATCAATTATTTAGAAGGAATTAAATTTAAATTATTATGTAATTAATATTTTATAATGAATGAATTTTTAATTAAAAAATGATATGATATTAAATCGATTTACACTTCATTTAATCATAATGGCATGCTTATGAAAGAAAAGAGCAGTTGATAGGCTTAACATTTAAGTTGGTAATATGAGATGAATAGGTGTAGTTTGTTAGTCTTGAAACGGTAATTGGGCCTTTTAAGTCCATTCAAATAAATCAGAAGACGTCGGCGTATTTCTTTTCTAATGCTAAAACAGCACTACAAATATACTCACTCAAAAATCAACAAGCAGTACTAATGACCACTACAATAAATTACTTAATTTTCAGAAGCGAGCCTAGTAAGAGCAGCTCAAAATCGATTCATCAAAATTTAGTCAAAGTTTGATATGGATAAATTTGATTCGAATTTAAACTCGATTTGAAACTTTAACGAATTGGATTAAGTAAAGTCTAACTCGTCTCGATAAGCTCACTAATAGCTCCTTAATTTTATTTTATAATTTTTTAATAGTCATCTTAAAAAATTATTACATTTAGATAATAAAAATAAATTTTTTTTAATTTTCTAATAAACAATAAAAAAATACTAAATTATTAATTATTATTTTACTTCTCCCAAAAATTAAACCCTAATTATCCAAAAATTCCGGTGAGCTTAACGAGCAACAATTTTTTTTAACGAGCATAAGTCGAGCAAAATTTTAATGAACTTAATGAGTCGAGTTGAACAACAAAACCTTTTAACGAGCACAAATCGAATATTATCCAACTCACGATCGACTCGCTCGATATACACTCATAAAAGCTAGGGTATGTATTAGTTAATCGAAAAACCATCACTTTCAATTAATAGTAGCAAACTATAATACAAATTCATAGAGTCAAGCAAACAATACTATACAAATTAATAACACAAGCAGCCAAGAAAATCTTAGAAGGCTTCGGAAGCAGCCTCATCTCAAAACCCCCACAATAAACAATCAATCGCAGTCTTATTTAGCACTCAGGCGTCTGAGTATGATCCCTCTTAGGGTCATGGCAATAGTCATAAACCAAGTAGTTCCTTTGCACCCAATTCATGGCCATCACTTGTTGTTGACTAAGGCTTCCTGAGCCAGAGGGAGAGGCAGACGGTGGGCGGCAAGAGGCTGGGCCGTTGGTGGTGCAACCACCTAGTTTGAAGTTTGTATACCTACCAACAAAGGGTTGGTAGCTATAATCAGCCTTGTATCTTCCATTCTCGGTGGCCCAAGACGATGCATCCCATATTGATCCATACAACCACATAGGTCTAGTGGGAAACGTGGCGTCGGTCTTCTTTGTGTACCGCCTAATAGGCACATCATCTACCAAAAATCTGTTGATTGAATCATAAAACATATATAATTGTAGAAATTAATAAATTTCACAAGAATTACATCCATAATGCGCATGCAGCAGTAACATAGGTATATACGTACATGATCTCACTAAGGGTCCACAGAATTACATAATTATGGTAGTCTTGTGTAGGATCAAACCATAGGTGAAACCTCATTTCCCTCCCAATTAAATTTCCATCCCCACTTCCTCTGATATACACATTAGTCTGCAGTGTGTAGGGCTCATCTGGTGTTGTTCCAAGGAACTCGATATCAATTTCATCATGGTTTCCCGGATGATCTTCATTGTTTGAAAGCTGCCGATATGTCAAATTTTACAGAACATCAAAATTAATTAGCTTAGGAATTTTTAGGTAAGCAATTTTGTGTCTGTTAACATTACTCTTACATAGAAGGATGTAATGACTCCTGCTGTATAACCGGGTTGGAGCTTCATGGCAGCACCAAAGTAACCAGACTGATACGGCTGCAGTGACCTGAAACCACTCCCTGTTTTCACCATGAAAGCAAAGGAATAAGCACATAATTCTATAGAATAATCATCTCCAAGACCAGGCGAAGAACATCAGGATGCAAAATAAATAGAAGAAGAAACAAAGGGATGTGGCTAGTGCAAAAACCTGAGCTTTTATCTAGCCAGATTGTTAGTGAACCCTGGTCCAGTCTCTGATGCTGAGGACCCCAAAGATTTCTAAACCCTTGGTTAAAGGTTACAGAACTAACCCTGGAGCTTGGAGAGTACCCAGGGGAAGGTGGAACCTGAGCATTGCTTGAGGTAATCATGGAAAAAGCAAGGAACAGATAGAAAATTGGAGCCATAATAGGGAGACAGAAAAGGGAAGGCACAGAATACCAGGCCATACCAGCAATGAAACAAAAAGGAGTATATGATTAAAATGCAGATTGAGACCTGAACTCGAAGGTTTCGAAATTAGGTTTGTGTATGGGAGAATGTGGGTATGAGGTTGGTATAAATAAAGAGTCTGAAGGTTTCAAATAACGGTTGAATAGTGGTATCGTAACCGTTATATCGCGGTTGTAACGGTGTTCGAAACTGCTATTGCGGAAAATAACGGTATGAAGCGGGATCACACCAATAGCGGCAGATTGCGGCCGCAATTTAACGGATCGCGGCCAATCGTTGCAATAACGAACTCCTATTCCGCTATTATTCCGTTATTTTATATTTTTTTAAAAAACAAGTTTTTTTTATTTAAAAAATCAGCTCCATTGAAAAAAAATCACGATCGCGATATCTACAATGACCGCAATAACATCCGTTATATCCGTAACTGTCATAAACGCGACGCGATCGAAAACGTGACGGCGAACGTTATTTAAAACTCTGGACCCAAGTGTCCCACCACGCAGGTATGGTGACAAGTCGGTTGATAGCTAGATGCAGCAGTTATACATGGCGAAAAAGATGGAAAAATTGATGATAAATACGAGAAATAATGTTGATCTTATGAGCTTCTAAGGATAAAATATGCTGCTTTAATTACCGATGATGTTTTCATCCAACTCCCATTGGCTAATACTTCAAATAATCTTCGCTTGAACTTTACATTGGCAAGACGATTGACTAGCGCCTCTTATTTCTCTACCACATATCGGTTCATCAAAAAGTCATCTCATATTTTGCACTAAAATAATCATACCGACACAAACTATTATCAGTAGGGAAAGCGATTTAATCCATACTATTTATTAAATTTTAATTAAATCAATGCTACAAATTAATCCAATATAAATGAACTCATCTAGTGAATATATAGTTAAAAAGAGTATTATTGTTTCTTGAGGTCTTGAGTTTAACCAGTTGTGTATGTATTATGTGTGTATATGATCAATGATTTAAAAAGATTATGAACAAATTTACTTTATAATCACCCCAAACTATTAAAAAGTTAATTCAATATAAATATAATTAAAAATCAAATAATTTTAGTTATTAAAGACAACAAGTATTATTTCAAGAGTATTAGCTTTTTTTATATTTATACAAATATTTAAATAAAATATTTATACATCTAAAATAAGTTGTAGTAATTTTTACAAATATATACTTTTTATTTTGAAATACTCTTTTATACTTTTAGTGTGTATATATATATATATATTACTTGTGATGTCAACTCACACCAAAATATATCAAAATAATCTCATTTTTAGATAACAAATACCATTTTAAGAGTATCAATATCATTAAGGTGTAAATAAATATTTAAATAACTAAAAACTATTGCCTGAAATTCAAACACATGACTTCAAATATTTTTTATTAATAAATTGCACATAAATTATCAAATTGGTAGTTTTTAGCTCAATTATTTGACATGAAAGTTTAATAATACCACGTAACTTCTTAAGTGTTGTAAGATAAGACTACAAAATTATTATAAATTAAAAACTAAGAGTAATAGTATAGATTGAGTTAAGATTGGAAGAATAAAAATGCAAATAGATAAACAAGCAATGTTCTTTGCGGGTCTTATTTTTAATGGAAATAAATAGATTACAATGACTACAGACAATTCATTTTTTTATTTAAGCAAATAAACACAATCGGTGAAAATATGTTATCGGTCGAGGTCAATATTCTTTATCTTGATGATAAGATAGTAGAGAGATCATCTTAAAAAAGATTTAAGTTAGGGAGCAACTGGATAAAACCAATTATGCTGGATTCTTAAAAGTTAGGGAGGGTGTAGTGATTTTATTTAAGTTTTCTCCCTTCTTTTAGACTTGATCGAGAGGTTTTATAATAGTTCTTAGAGTTGGTGTGAGACATAAGATTATCATGACTATCCATAGACTAGCATGCTAGATTGTTAGAATACTAGGTCTGAACTCAATGAATATTGGATATTTCTTATTCAACCAAGTAAACCGTATACACTGTTTTATAGCTGCAGGTAAAGATTTTACAAGAACAATAAGCCTAGCCTAATGATAACTCTGTAAAAAGGTCATATTTGGGACCTTTTCACTTAAGTTATTGACTGTCTAAGAGCTCATACAGGATCATATAGATGCATTTAGGAGCATATAGTTGCGTGTGGTGAAATTTTGTTTGCCGCGACATTTTATTTTGTAATCAGTGTTGCGTTATGGGGAAGGTGTTTTGTTTAATGATGTGCAGGATTTGGGAGCAAAGATTAGCAAAAGGGAATTGTCATGACATGATGAGACTACTGAGCAAAATACGATTGCTGCGATATCTCGGACGACATTTCTAGGCAAAAAAAAAAGTTAAAGAAAATATTTTTAGTAAGAGCCAGCTGTTATGGCATAAAAAGTGCTTTCTGCAATCAGCATTAAAGGAGAGGTCAGTTACCATCTTTGCACCAACTCTCACATAAAAGGAATGAACTTTAGGGTGCTAGGGTAATTTTAACACAAAACTCTAGGTTCATTCTCCCCTATAAATAGGAGATGAAGCCTAACTTTTTGAGGAGACTGGGAGATTTTTAGACAGCCACCAAGAGCCTAAAAATTCAGAGAAAAATATCTCTTTTTTTCCGTCAATCGTTTTTGCCGTGACATTCCTCCGCTGACAAGCTAGAGGGAGTGGCGAACTAGGCGTCCGAGAAGAGCTAGATCGCTGGGACTGTTCGTGGTGGCCGAGAGAAGCTCCGACAGTGCACGTCAAAAGCTTTTCCTCCTTCCCTTTTCTCTTTGCTTTCGTTAATTATTATTTGGGTTGTAAGGAACGAATTAACTTGCTTTGTGCTTGCTTATTTCGAACCCCACCATGAACTAATCCTATTTGGTGCGAGTTTATTTTGGATATTTAAGTTTTGCTTTAATGAATGATTGTTTTTCTATGTTATATTATGTTTTGTTTATGAAGCTTAGCGCCTTAAGGTTGTAGGAGCTACGAGAGTAGCCATTCCTTAAGAGATTACTTAGTGTTCGAGAGAATGTCTAAGTAGCACGTCCTTAGTGTTCAAGAGAAACTAGGGAGGAACCACATAAGCAAGGGGTTCTAGATAGTAAGTAGGCCTAATCCACCTTAGAGATAAGGCTAGGATTTCATTCGAATAAAAGGAGTTGTGCATGAGCGATAGGTTAGATGTTAATGCTGCCACAAAAAGGTATTACCGAGACATATCCTGTTATCTGGACCAATAGGATCACTGCAGGGGTTTACGCCAACCGGTTTTGCCAAGGCATCTTCACTCTGTAGAGTCCCTTACTAGAGATAGCATAGGGCACCCTTAGTAAACTCTGTCGGGCAGAGAAGGCATAGAAGTAAGATCATTCTGAGAAGTAGACTTAAATTTCCTAAGTAACTCCTATCACTCATTCCCATAGTAGCTTGTCGTGTGAGGAGTCTAAAGTCCTTATAATCAAATCCGATATTTACAGTTTATTTTGCCTTTACATTTTTATTTGATTGTAGTACACACAATTCATTTTGCCACAACATATCCATTTGCTACCACATTGTCATCGTTCCATTTCCATACCATCCATTCATTTTGCCACAGTGTTACCATTTGTATATGTAACGTCCTCCATACCGGGTTAGTGATCAAATTGTGAAATTTTAAAATTTAGTGACCAAAGTAGATAAATTGAATAGTTGAAAGATTTAATATGAATGTTTCATGTAGAATGGATAAACAAACAAGGAAAATTAAGAGGGCAAAAGAGTATTTTAGTAAGAGAAATAATTAAATATTCCTTAAGGTTATTTTATAAACCACGTGGAAAGCATTTGAGAGAAAACAAGGTTCCAGATATTTCTCTCTCTTCTTCTTCTTCTCCAACCGTGAAGCTTACAAGCAAAGATGAGTTGTCTTCTTTTGGATTAATTATTATGAGTTAAGCATGGGTTTGGTTAATGAATATGATGGAGAGAAACAAGGACCTAGAAACTCAAAGAATTGTAAGTTAAGGGAGATTAAAGGTTGGGAGCCATTGAATGAAATCTTAGATTAAAGGTCATAATAAGAATTAGAAGATGGATTTGACTTGTCATCAAGCTAATTAAGAAGTATGAGATGATAGAATTAAAATTAGAACAAGTTGGAATTTGAGTAAGATTCTTAAATTCTATATGGAGGATTAGTTTTTTTAAGTTTTAGAGGTATTGAATGGATAATAATTAGTTTAAGTAAGTGTATGAAAGTTAAGAGTATTAAAGGGAGTAAAATATGAAGGTTTGAGCTGAAATGAGATGATTTTTGAGCTCAAAATAGGATTTTTGGGCTAAGGGAATCGGTACCCATTCAAGGGGAATCGATACCCCCTCAACGAATATGAATTTCCAGAATGCTAGAGGGGAATCGATACCCCCAGGGGGGAACCGATTCCCCCATAATGAAAAAAAAGAAGAAGAAAGAAGAGAGACTAAACTATTAATCCCGTAAATTAGTAGGCTATTAGAGGTTAATTTCAAGACTTAGGCATCTGATAATCATCTTGAAAATTTTGCTTATGTAGATATTGAGCCTAATCGAGTTCCGGAACCATCGACAGGTAGGATCAATCGAGGGAAAGACAAAGAAATCTAGGTGAGTGCATATGCATAGCATGAATATGTATTTTATTCAGTTCTAGACTTGTGATAAGTCTAGATTCAATATTTTGATACATGATCGTAGTTCATATGATGATATATGACATGAATCCATACCATATGCATTATGGGACATGAATATGAAAGAAAAGTTATATGAGTTATATGATAAAGGTATGGAAATAATATGTCTACGTGATATGAATTAGATAAATTGTGAAAGCCCATGTTATGTAAATGAGAACTATAGGTATAGTTGGTATGCCAAGGGTAGAGGGTCTATGTGGTCCTTCGGGACATATATGTATTCTTTGGAACATGTGTGACTGGTGAGACACATACTTGATCCTTGGTACATGTATATGATTCTTAAGGAATGATATGTGGTCCTTATGGACATTATTATATGGCACTACGATGCAATTCTACGCGGCACTCCGGTGCAATTCTACGTGGCACTTAGGTGCAATTATATGAGCTGTAGTGACAGCATAGTGCACAACCTCACAATACTCACATACCTTAGGTTCTCTGTATGGTACCATGGGCTAATGAACTTACTAAGGCGAACTTATGAATGTGAATTTGATAAGTATATGTGTAAGAAACATGATTTTGGTTATTGCATTGTTTACATACATCTTATTATTGCAACCCATCTCATTTTGGCAATTACTTTATGTTTATTGATATTATTATTATATTATTGCCTCACTAAATCGATGACTTAGCGTGTGAGTGTTTCACACGTAGGATCCGATAAAGTAGATGATCGAGGTTAAGCAGCTGGACAACATTACTCCTGCAACTATCAGATCAGAAGCAACTTAATCAGTAGGTCATTTTGTTATGAAAATGGATGTTGGCATGTGATTTAAGAGTTAAGTTGTGTATGCTCTGAATATCTTGGTAAACTTATATTACCATATGTATATTATTGTATTTTTCGTAATATAAGTTCGAGTATTTTACTATTATTTGTAATGAGTTGTGTTTTAAAAGTCAATGTAATATCTCTGACTCGTATCCGGGTTGGGATACGGGTTGGGGGTGTTACATTTAATGGTATCAGAGCTATGGTTTAGCCGATTTTAGGCATAAACCAGAGTTTATAGAGTCTTTAAATGGAATACATGCCAACAAATAGTGAGAACTTCTGATCTGGTATAGTATGAGTATGTTGTTTTGCTAATAGAACAATGTGTTTATTCTTATTAGATGTCCGAACATAATAGCTCCCGAAGTGAAGCGGGAGAAGATAGGCATGCTGAAAGCAGTAACTCACCTGCCCTGGCCAGACAATGTGAAGAACATGCATCTCAAGGAGTGCCTGTGCAAGATCAAGATACGTTCTTCAGAACGTTAGACGCTATTCTGACGCGTCTTCAACCTTCTGCTCCACTAACTCAAAGAATAAATGTAGCAAAAGAGTTGAGAGGCTTAGGAGCTCCTGAATTTAAGGGAGAAGCTTAGGAAGGTCCAGTGTCAGCGGATCTTTGGTTGAATGATTTGAAAATCATGTTAGATGGTATCCACTATTCTGAAGTGGAGAAGTTAGATGGAGCTGTATCTTTATTGAGGGGTCAGGCGAGGATATGGTGGACGAATGTCACCATAAGGATGCCCAGTGACCAGTTGACTTGGTCTTTGTTCTTAGATGAATTCAAAAACAAGTACATAGGAGAACAGTTCATTCGGCAGATGAAGCAGGAGTTTTTGAATTTGAAATAGATGAACCGCTCTGTATATGAGTATGAATGTGAGTTCAACAAGCTGAGTAGGTTTGCATCCGAGCTTGTGCCTACCGAAAAAGAGGCTTGCGAATGGTTTGTGGATGGCTTACGCCCTAGATTGAAAGAGATGCTGATAGTGTTGAATTTGTCCTCGTTCTAAGAGGTGATCAATCGCGCCAAGGCTCTTGAAAGAGCTCAGAATGAGAGATTCGGGGATTTTAGAGTTCAGACATCAAAGAGAACGGGTGCTTCTTCTAGCTCAGTACCATCAAAAAGGGGAAGAGACTCAGGATTTCGATCACAAGCTAGATCAGAATCAGTTGCATCGTCTGCTAGGGGAGCAAGTCAGGCAAGACCTAGATAGTCGCAGTCAGTGGGATTTGGTGCTGGGAGATCTACTCCGAGTCAAGCGAGAGAGTGTCAGCACTGTGGGAAAAACCATTCTGGGGCTTGTCGGATGGCTGCTGGGACTTGTTTTCGATGCGGAGATGCCGGACATTTTATCCGGGATTGTCCATTGATTGTTTGTGAGCCTGCACCATCTGAAAGAGTTGGTTCTTCCTCACAAAGAGGATGAGGAAGAGGCAGAGGAAGGAACCCTTCTGAATTCTCTACTCAACCTGAAGTTTGATCAACCGCACGGGTGTACAATCTAAAGACAAGTGAAGACCGTGATGACCCTGATATTATAGCAGGTACTTTTCAGTTGTATGATAAATTAATATTGGTACTGATTGATCCGGGTTCTAATTATTCTTATATTACAAGTAAGTTAGTAAAGGAATTGAGGATTCCCTTAGAAGCTACGAGTAATGAGATTATAGTAACAACTCCGTTAGGCCATAGTGCCCGGGTGAATAAAGTCTGTAAGGGGTGTCCCATAAAGGTTCAGGGAATTGAATTCCCTGCTAATCTGATGGAATTACCCTTTGACAAGTTTGAAGTGATTCTGGGAATGGATTGGTTGTTCCGTTACTATGGAGATGTTAATTGCATATTGAAAAAGGTAACCCTGAAAAGTCCAGGAGGAACAGAGATAAGTGTGAGCAGTGAAAAGTTTAATCCCTTAGCAAATGTAATGTCAATAATGTCAGCTAAGAAGCTATTGCTACAGGGATGTCAAGGATTTCTTGCAAATGTGATAGATTTAAGAGCTATAGAGAAAGGGCTAAAGGAGATTCCAATAGTTCAAGAATTCCCTAAAGTTTTCCCGGCTGAGTTGCCAGGATTATCTCCAGATAGAGAGGTAGAATTTCAAATTGAAGTAATGCCAGGAACCGCTCCAATTGTAATGGCACCTTATCGGATGGCTCCGAAAGAATTGTAAGAGTTAAAGAATCAATTGCAAGAGTTGTTAGAAAAAGGATTTATTCGACCAAGTGTGTCACCTTGGGGAGCTCCGGTGTTATTTGTTAAGAAGAAGGATGGATCAATGCGTCTCTGTATTGATTATCGACAGCTTAATAAGGTAACCATCAAGAACAAGTATCCCCTTTCGCGCATTGATGACTTGTTTGATCAACTAAAAGGAGCTTCGGTATTTTTGAAGATCGATCTACGTTCGGGTTATCATCAATTGAAGATCCAGGAGAAAGATATTCCGAAGACGGCTTTCAGAACAAGATATGGTCATTATGAATTCATCGTAATGCCATTCGGAGTAACGAATGCACCAGCTGCTTTCATGGATCTCATGAACAGGATTTTTCAGCCCTATTTGGACCAGTTTATTGTTGTCTTTATTGATGACATATTGGTTTACTCGAAGTCCATTGAAGAGCACAGCGCACATATGAGGCTAGTTTTGCAAATTCTCAGGGATAAAAATCTCTATGCAAAATTGTCCAAATGTGAATTTTGGCTAAACGAAGTAATTTTCTTGGGGCATGTGATCTCGGCAGTTGGGATTAGAGTAGACCCTCAGAAGGTTAAAGCTATAATGGATTGGGAAGTTTCTAAGAATGTGTCTGAAGTTTGGAGTTTTCTTGGACTTGCCGGTTACTATCGAAGATTCGTTAAGAATTTTTCGATGATTGTGCTGCCTCTAACAAAGCTAATGAGAAAGAACGTACCGTTTGTTTGGACTTCTGAATGTCAAGAAAGTTTCGAAGCTTTAAAGAGAATTCTGACGAAAACTCCGATATTGGTTCAACCGGAATCTGGCAAGAATTTTGTAGTATATAGTGACGCATCCCATAACGGGTTGGGTGTGTATTAATGCAAGAAGGAAAGGTGGTAGCGTATGCATCGAGACAGTTGAAACCACATGAAAAGAATTACCCCACTCATGATTTAGAAATGGCTGCTGTAGTATTCGCTCTCAGGATTTGGCGTCATTATCTTTATGGGGAACGTTGTTACTTATATACGGATCATAAGAGCCTAAAGTACCTGATGACTCAAAAAGAGTTGAATTTGAGGCAACGTAGATGGGTAGAGTTCTTAAAAGATTATGATGTGATAATTGACTATCATCCCGGAAAGGCTAATGTGGTAGCAGATGTTTGAGTATAAAGACGTTTGCACTTTACGAGCTATGGATACAAGATTATCTTTAACGGGAGACGTGGTCTTTGTGCAGAATTAACCCTTAAACCAGCATGGTTGGAACGAATAGGAGAATTGCAAAGTAAAGATGAAATGTGTTTGAAAAGAATTGAACAAGTAAAGAACAAAGAGATTAAAGACTTTTAGATTAAGTCAGATGGAAATCTATATTGTAAAGGAAGAATTGTAATACCCGACAATGACGACTTGAAGAAAGAAATATTAATAGAGGCTCATTGCAGTCCGTTAACGATGCACCCGGTGGAACCAAGATGTATATGGATTTAAGGATCGATTTTGGTGGTCAGGGATGAAACGAAGCATCACTGAATTTGTGTCTAAGTGTTTGATATGTCAACAAGTCAAAGCCGAGCATCAAGTTCCATCAGGATTATTGCAACTGCTTTTCATTCCTCAGTGGAAATGGGAAAATGTTACGATGGATTTTGTTTCGGGGTTACCCTTGACTCCGAACAAAAGAGAATCAATCTGGGTAATTGTTGATCGATTAACTAAGTCAGCGCATTTCCTTCCGGTTAGAACGGATTTCTCTATGGAAAAGTATGTAGAGCTGTATATTAGAGAAGTTATTAGATTGCATGGAGTGCCTGTTTCCATAGTCTCTGATTGAGACCCTCGATTCACTTCTAGATTCTGGAAATCTTTGCATGGAGCGTTGGGGACTCGTTTAAACTTTAGTAAGGCTTTTCATCCTCAGACTGATGGGCAATCAGAGAGAACTATTCAGATATTGGAAGATATGTTGAGAGCATGCGTAATGGAATCAAAGGATCATGGGAAAAGTATTTACCGGTGGCAGAGTTCGCTTACAACAATAGTTATCAGTCTAGTATAAAGATGGCCCCATATGAAGCATTCTATGGAAGAAAATGTCGTACTCCATTAAATTGGTATGAACTCAAAGATCGAAGTGTTCTTGGTCCGGATTTAATTAAAGATGTAGAACAGAAAGTTTGAGAAATTCAAAGGAGATTGAATTTGAAGTTAGGGATAAAGTGTTTTTAAAGGTATCTCCATGGAAGAATGTGTTGAGGTTTGGTAGGAAAGGAAAGTTAAGTCCCCGATTTATTGGACCATATGAGATTGTAAAAAGGGTGGGACCCGTAGCATACCAATTGACTTTACCACCAGAAATGGAAAAGATTCACAATGTATTCCATGTATCAATGCTTCAAAGATATCGATCGGATCCCTCCCATATCGTAAACCCAGAAGAGATCGAGGTACAACCGGATATGACTTATGAGGAAGAACCGATTCAAATTTTAGCTCATGAGGTTAAGTAATTGAGGAACAAGACTATTCCATTGGTTAAAGTTTTATGGAAGAATCACAAAGTAGAGGAAGCAACATGGGAGCGTGAGGAGGATATGAGGAATCAGTATCCCCATCTCTTTTCTTATTGAAAATTCGAGGACAAAATTTCTTAAGGGAGGGAGATTTGTAACATCCTCCATACCGGGTTAGTGATCAAATTGTGAAATTTTAAAATTTAGTGACCAAAGTAGATAAATTGAATAGTTGAAAGATTTAATATGAATGTTTCATGTAGAATGGATAAGCAAAGAAGGAAAATTAAGAGGGCAAAAGAGTATTTTAGTAAGAGAAATAATTAAATATTCCTTAAGGTTATTTTATAAACCACGTGGAAAGCATTTGAGAGAAAACAAGGTTCCAGATATTTCTCTCTTCTTCTTCTTCTTCTTCTTCTCCAACCGTGAATCTTGCAAGCAAAGGTGAGTTATCTTCTTTTGGATTAATTCTTATGAGTTAAGCATGGGTTTGGTTAATGAAGATTTAGGAAATATGATGGAGAGAAACAAGGACCTAGAAACTCAAAGAATTGTAAGTTAAGGGAGATTAAAGGTTGGGAGCCATTGAATGAAATCTTCGATTAAAGGTCATAATAAGAATTAGAAGCTGGATTTGACTTGTCATCAAGCTATTAAGAAGTATGAGTGATAGAATTAAAATTAAACAAGTTAGAATTTGAGTAAGATTCTTAAATTCTATATGGAGGATTAGTTTTTTTTAAGTTTTAGAGGTATTGAATGGATAATAATTAGTTTAAGTAAGTGTATGAAAGTTAAGAGTATTAAAGGGAGTAAAATATGAAGGTTTGAGCTGAAATGAGACGATTTTCGAGCTCAAAATAGGATTTCTGGGCTAGGGGAATCGGTACCATTCAAGGGGAATCGATACCCCCTCAACGAATATGAATTTCCAGAATGCTAGAGGGGAATCGATACCCCCAGGGGGGGAATCGATACCCCCAGGGGGGAACCGATTCCCCCATAATAAAAAAAAAAAGAAGAGAGACTAAACTATTAATCCCTTAAATTGGTAGGCTATTAGAGGTTAATTTTAAGACTTAGGCATCTGATAATCATCTTGAAAATTTTGCTTATGTAGATATTGAGCCTAATCGAGTTCCGGAACCATCGACAGGTAGGATCAATCGAGGGAAAGACAAAGAAATCTAGGTGAGTGCATATGCATAGCATGAATATGTATTTTATTCAGTTCTAGACTTGTGATAAGTCTAGATTCAATATTTTGATACATGATCGTAGTTCATATGATGATATATGACATGAATCCATACCATATGCATTATGGGACATGAATATGAAAGAAAAGTTATATGAGTTATATGATAAAGGTATGGAAATAATATGTCTACGTGATATGAATTAGATAAATTGTGAAAGCCCATGTTATGTAAATGAGAACTATAGGTAAGATTGCCTTGGGTATTCGGTATATAAGATAGAGTCATGGGGATAGCCCGCGTAGACAAAGTAACCGACGTGAATCCCGAAGAGAAAATCTTATTCGATGATCTAAAGGAAATTGAGTCAAAGCAAGGCTTGAGGCTATTTTACCGTATTTATTCATAACCTTTATTCTCTTATTTTTTTTACTTTAATTGCTTTTATTTATTTAATCGTTTTTATTACTACTTAAATCTCATTCTACCAAACCCCCCCATTTTACTATCTTTCACGCCTGACATAGACCAATCAAACATAAATTAAGAATTTTCCAAGTCCTTGTGGATTCGACCCTACTTCTCTACGCTACGAATTTCCCTTTATTTATTATTCGAGAAAAAGGAAATTATTTTGACATCGAAATGAAAGTTGTCAAATTGGCGCCGTTGCCGGGGACTTCGCCAAAGTTACTAATTTTTGTTTGCTTTTTGTTGAAAACATTTTGATATTTCGATATAACAAATTAAGTTAAATAAATTTTAAGATTTTCCAAAATGATTTTCTAAGTATATTCGATATAATTATTCGAATATCAAAACATTACTCAAAATATTTCAAAAATCATTTTTAATCCTTACTTAAGTGTAAAATTAAGTTTTAATCTTAAAACAATTTCAAAATAATCTTTCAAAGTATTTCGAACCATTTCAAAGCAAAAAATTCCAGATTGCTCAGAGGGAACCGATTCCCCCTGAATGGTTTGGCTCCAAGATTTCCAGAATGCTCGGAGGGAACCGATTCCCCCATAGGGGGTACCGATTCCTCCTGTTCAACGGTCGAAATATTTGAATTTTACACTTAGGGAACCGATTCCCTATGAGGGGAACCGATTCCCCCCGCTCCAAACTGTTTTATTAATTTTTTCACGCTAAAACGGCTATATGATCTTCACTAATCATCCCCAACGTTCAGAAGTGATTCAAGGTGTATTTAAACAAGTTCTGAAGCCCTTGATCAATAAGAAATCATAGAGAAACAAGAGAGAAAGCATCAAACATCAAGTTTGTACAAATCAAGCCAATTTTCCTTTCAATATTCATTTTGCTTTCAAGAACACCATTTGTGCTCATTTGTAATTATCTTTGAGTGTTCTTTTCTTGTTCTAGAATTGTGCAAACGTCTTACCTTATGAGGTTTTCCTTGTAAGTTTGAAAATTTGTAATCTTCTCTTTGGGAAAAGAGTGTTCTCAAGAATTGAGGTATATTCTTGAGGGTGTTGTAAGGTTATCTCTTTGGCCTCAAAAGAAAGAACAAATTAGTGAATTTGTTGGAAAATCCTTAGTGTGGATAGCTAAGGTAGTGGACGTAGACTTTGATTGAGAAAGTCGAACCACTCTAAATCGCTGTGCAAATCTTTTCAATTTTCTGCAAAAGCTTCCACCGAATTTTTAATTGCCAATTCACCCCCTCTTGGCTAATTCCGTCGATCGATTAACTCAAAAATTGGCATCGGAGCCTAACTCATTTGAAGGTTTAATCGCCTCTTGAGTCGATTCAGGAAGAGTTATATCGATTATCAAAGTCATCAATGGCCTCCACTTCAAACTTTGACTCCGGTCTCGATTCGATGCCCGTCAACAAGCCTCTTTCTTCAATGGAGCTAACTATGTCTATTGGAAGAATAGAATGATGTACTTCATTCAAGCAAGTGACATGGGAGCATAAAATGCTGTAGAAGAAGGATACATCAAACCTCTCACTCATCCAAGGTTGTGGAGTGAAGGAGAGACAAGAATGTTCCAGCTCAACTCCAAAGCCATCCATATCATTTTTTGTACTCTTGGACCAGATGAATACGGAAGAGTTTCATTGTGTACAACCGCCAAGAAATATGGGACAAACTTCAAGTCACTCATGAAGGTACCGATGAGGTAAAGAAATCTAAAATTAGTATTCTAACGCATAGCTATGAAAATTTCAGGATGAAACCAAATGAAGATATCAAAGCTATGACATATAGATTTTCAACGATTGTCAATGGTCTCAAATCATATGGAGAGATCATTTCAAATGAAAAGCTTGTGAGGAAGTTAGTCTACTCCCGCCAAAAATCGTGGTAATCAAATAAGACGGCAATCATCGAGTCTAAGGACTTAACGTCCTTAACTCTTGAAGAGCTAATTGGGTCACTCCTCACTCATGAAATTATGCTCAAAGATGAGTTGGACCTCGACAAAATTGATGAGACACCAAAGGAGAATGAGAAGAAGAAAAACATTGGAGTTGCTCTCAAATCCACAAAAGATGAGAGTGATTCGAATAACGATGACGATGACGAGGAAATGGCATTGTTTGCCAAACGGTTCAGAAAATGATGAGACCTTATCGAGGAAGAAAATTCAAACGAAATGAAGGCCTCAAAAATAAACTGAAAGAGAATGACCCAATCATTTGCTACGAATGCAAAAAGCCAGGGCATGTTAAATATGATTGCCCACAATTGAAGAAAAAGGGTCAATCAAAGAATAAGCACAAGGCTCATGTGGCTACATGGAGCGATGAAGAAAGTTCCGATGAAGAGGAACAAGAAGTAGCTAACTTGTGCTTGATGACATTTGGGGAAGATTCTAAGGTAACCTCTAACTCATCCGATTTTGATGATTTATCCTATGATGAGTTATTAGAGGAATATAATGGGCTGGCTTCGGATTATGAGAAATTATTTTTAAAATATAAAAACGATGTTTCAAAATTGAAAAATGAAAACAAACTCATATCCAAAACCAGCAACGATCTTGAAAGTAAAATCAAAGATTTACAAATCAAACTAGAAGAGTTTGAAAAGAAAAATTTAGATTTGCAAAATTTACTTTCAAAGATCAATGATGATCATCAAAAGAAAATTGATGATCTAAAAACTTCTTTTGATAAAGTTGGAACAAAACATTTTGAAAAAGGTGGAAATTCAAAATCCAACTTTGTTAGAAAAAGTTTTAGAAACTACAATCATAGAGGTCCCCAAAGAACCTCTAATGGAAAAATCGTTAGAAGTATGTGGGTTCCTAAAGAACTCATTACTACTAAAGATAAAAATATCCTACACAAATGGATACATAAGGGAACTAGGATTTTGGAAACTAATGAATATGGACCCAAAAGAATTTGGGTACCAAAAATCAAAAATTAATCTATGTTTGTAGGGAAAGGAGCATTGCTACAAGGCACGGGAAACAAATTCAAATTCATGGTACCTTGATAGTGGAAGCTCAAGACATATGATCGGAACAAAAGCCGGTTCATTGAGCTTAACGCCAAAAATGGAGGAGAAGTGACTTTTGGAGACAATTCAAAAGGTCACATTGAAGGTATTGGTGCAATAGGTAATACCTCTTCCATACAAATTAAGAATGTTTTATATGTGAATGGATTAAAGCATAATCTATTGAGTATTAGTCAATTATGCGATAAAGGATTCAATGTCTTATTTGAAATTAATGGTTGTAAAGTCATTGACATTGCATCTAATCGGATTATGCTATTGGTCATAGAATAGGGAACATTTACATGGTGCATTTAGATTCTTTTGATATGACTAATTTATGCCTAGTTGCTAAAGATGAACATGATAGTTGGTTATGGCATAGGAGACTAGGACATGCTAGTATGAGTGTTTTGCAACGGCTAATTCAAGGTGATTTAGTTCGAGGGTTGCCTAAGCTTAAATTTGATAATGATAAAATCTGTGATGCTTGTGCTAAAGGAAAACAAAAGCGTGTTTCTTTTAAATCCATTAATGACGTATCAACTAGTAGAGTATTACAATTGATCCATGTAGATCTTTTTGGGCCAACTAGGACTACTAGCTTGGGTGGAAAACAATATGCATTTGTCTTGGTAGATGACTATTCTAGATATACTTGGGTTCTATTTTAAGTACTAAAGATGAAGCATTAGAACAGTTCATCACATTTTCAAAAATAATCCAAAATGAAAAGGGTTACTCTATAACTAGTGTTAGGAGTGATCATGGCACTGAATTTGAAAATCTTGGATTTATTGAATTTTGTAATTCTAATGGTATTAGTCATAATGTTTCAGCACCTAGAACCCCTCAACAAAATGGAGTTGTTGAGAGGAAAAATCGAACTTTAGAAGAAATGGCTAGAACCATGCTTTGTGAAAATAATTTGCCAAAATATTTTTGGGCGGAAGCCACAAATACTGCTTGTTATGTTGTTAATCGAGTAATGATTAGGCCAATTTTAAAGAAAACTCCATATGAAATTTTCAAAAATAAAAAGCCTAACATTAGCTATTTCCATCCTTTTGGATGTAAATGTTCAACGGTAAAGAAAACCTTGGCAAATTTGATGCTAAAAGTGATGAAGGAATTTTTCTGGGTTACTCCTTAAATTCTAAAGCTTATCGAGTATTTAATAAAAGAACTTTAGTTGTAGAAGAGTCTATACATGTTGTTTTCGATGATAATCCCCTTCCAAGGAAGGATTCTTGTGTGAATGATGATGTAGGTGTTATAAATACAAATGATGTTAGACATGAAGTTGGAGAACCATCATCAAAGGAAGAAACGAAAAATGAGGAAACTCATGATCCTCTTGAGAATCCAACCATTGAAGAAAGGGAAGTATCTTATCCAAGAGAGTACAACTATGTCAAGGATGGTGAAATTATAGGTGATCCATCAAAAGGGGTAACAACTCGATCTTTTCTTAGAAATATTTGTAATTATGTTGCATTTATCTCATGCATAGAGCCTAAGAATATTAAAGAAGCATTAAATGATGAACATTGGATTATGGTTATACAAGAAGAATTAAATCAATTTGAGAGAAGTAAAGTATGGACATTAGTTGAAAGGCCTAGTAATAAATCTATTGTAGGTACTAGATGGGTATTTAGGAATAAGCTTGATGAGAGTGGTAATATAGTGAGAAACAAGGCTAGACTTGTTGCTCAAGGGTATACTCAAGAAGAGGGCATAGACTATGATGAAACATATGCTCCGTAGCTAGGATGGAAGCAATTAGAATGTTATTAGCATTTGCATGTTTTCATGAATTTAAATTATATCAAATGGATGTTAAAAGTGCATTTTTAAATTGTTTTATAAAAGAAGAAGTGTATGTGGAACAACCTCCAGGTTTTGAAGATTCAAAATTTCCAGATCATGTTCTTAAATTGACAAAAGCTCTTTATGGTTTAAAACAAGCTCCTAGAGCTTGGTATGAAAGATTGTCAAATTTTTTAATTGAAAAAGGTTTTTCAAAAGGAAAGGTTGACACTACATTGTTTTTAAAGCATAAAGGTAAAGATTTATTAGTAGTTCAAATTTATGTTGATGATATAATATTTGGTTCTACTAATGATGTTCTTTGCCAAGAATTTTCTAAGCTAATGCAAAGTGAGTTTGAGATGAGCATGATGGGGGAGCTCTCATTTTTCTTGGGACTCCAAATCAAGCAAAGAAAAGATGGCATCTTCATGCTCAAGAAGTTTGGACTGGAAAATGGGAAACCTCATGACACTCTAATGAGCTCTTCAACAAATCTTGACTTAGATGAAGAGTAAATGTGTAGATGTTAAATTATATAGGTCAATGATTGGCTCTTTGCTTTATCTAACTGCAAGTAGACCGGACATTATGTTTAGTGTTTGCTTATGTGCTAGATTTCAATCATGTCCTAAGGAATCACATTTACTAGCTGTTAAGATAATCTTTAGATACCTTAAGGACACTCCTAGTTTAAGACTTTGGTATCCTAAAGACTCTAGCTTTAGCTTGCATGCTTTTTCTGATGCGGATTATGGAGGATGTAAAATAGATAGGAAAAGCACCTTCGGTACTTGCCAATTCCTTGGAAATATGTTGATTTCTTGGTTTTCAAAGAAACAAAATTGTGTTGCATTATCTACCACTGAAGCGGAATATATTTCAGTCGGTAGTTGTTGTGCACAAGTTTTATGGATGAAACAACAACTTTTTGATTATGGAATTGAAGTAGGTACTATTCCTATCAAGTGTGACAATACTAGTGCTATTTGTCTCACTAAAAATCCCATCCAACACTCTAGAACTAAACACATTGAAATTAGACATCACTTCATTAGAGACCATGTCACTAAGGAAGATGTAATTCTAGAATTTGTTGATACTTTGCATCAATTAGAGGATATTTTTACAAAACCCTTAGATAAGGAAAGGTTTTGGACACTTAGGAGAGAATTAGGTTTAACTGACCTATCTTCACTTAGTGTTTAAAATAATTCAGCACTTTTAATAAATACTAAAAAATGCTCATAATAGTAATTTTTGATTGCATTCATTACTATTAGTTAGGGGGAGTTTATGATTCTTGATGAAAAATTAACTTTATGTTCAAATATTGATTAAAGATTAATTTAATTGTTTGAACATAACTATTTTTCAATATATGAGTTGCCTATACCACTAGAGAAGATTAATTTAGCATTTTATGTGCTTAAAAGTCGGATTTTAGCATTTTGGTGCAGAGGGAATCGATCCCCCCATGAGGGAACCGATTCCCCCTTTGAAGGGGAACCGATTCCCCTCACAGGGGAATCGATACCCCCCTGGGGTTCTGTTAAAATCGGGCAAGAACACCCAAAACCCCAAAATCTATTCTCCGTTTCTCACCCTCAAACACTCAAATCTCAATTCTTGCCTCAAATCATTGATTTTAATCGGAAAACACTTCAAATATCATCTCCTAAACTTGCAATCATCATTAAAATCGTGCAAACAACATCTAAATCCCCTCAATCTTCATCTTTCAAGGTAAATTTTTCTAAACTCTCTATTTCATTGATTTTGAATATAGGATTAGTTTTAATTAGTTCTAGGTTGAAATAGTGATCGGGCATTGATTGTTTAGTGATTAGAAACTAGATGTTACAACTAATTTCATCAAAAACACAAAAATTTTCCAAAAATTTTAAATTTTCGAAATTAAAAAAAAATTGTTTTTTTCAAATCATTGTGTTTTGATTAAATTATGTTGCTGTTATGAAAACTATACATATATTGTTTCTCAAAATCATATTTTTCAAAAGTTTTTCAAAAACTTTGCCCATTAGGATTGATTTAGAGAACCTTGAAATATTGAGGACTCAATTGAGTTTTGGGATTAATTAAATTGCATACATTTGTTTTTAAAATTGCAGGTTATCCAATCTATTCGATTTCCTTCACCATGTCTAATCCTAAACGTGCTAGGTCTTCATCTAGTCGTTCACACCGACAACCAAATCCACCTCCAAATCCTCCACCTATTCCAATTTCTAATCCTAATCCTATTAATCCTAATTTGATTATCCAAAATTCGTGTTTCAATCATCCTGGTCCTAGAAATCATCGTTTTTGGTATTATCAATATTTCGACTCTTACAAAATCCGGGAAGAACGTATTCCTTCTCGTCAAGCTATGTTAGCTATCAATTT
Organism: Hibiscus syriacus; assembly: GCF_006381635.1. Taxonomy (NCBI): domain Eukaryota; kingdom Viridiplantae; phylum Streptophyta; class Magnoliopsida; order Malvales; family Malvaceae; genus Hibiscus; species Hibiscus syriacus. Next base: position 67,432 of record NW_024062670.1, read on the forward strand.
TAAATATCTTCCTCTTTTACAAGAGTGGAAATTTGATAAACTCTTTGACCTTGAACCCATCGTTTACCATCAACTTGTTCGTATTTTCTATTCTAATGTCGTTTGTGTTAAAGACCAAACTGAAACCGAAACTATAGGAATTCGTTCCTACCTTCTAGGACAATTCTTATATATTGACTCGGCTTACATAGCTAATACATTCGGATTAGATAATGAAGGAATTTCAAATGAAAAACAGGTTTTAGGATCTCGTTATAAAAGAAGGGATAGTGCAAGTGTCCTAAACCTTCATGAACGTTTTCTTCATCTAATGATTTCTTGGTGGTTTCGACCATCTGGAGGTCGTTATTCTACTCTTAGAGCCTTAGATCTTTGGTGGTTACATTGTTTCGAAAACAATATTAAAATCAACCTTCCTCATACTATTTTTGCTGAAATTGTTGAAACCGTAAATCTTGTTCCTAATAAAAAACTTTGTTCATCTCTTGTTTACGATTGTATTTTGAGTAATCTGTTTTCCAAAGATGGGCTTAGAGTCAGTCTAGATGTCGTTTTTCCTCTTAAGAAACAAATTAACCTTCTTTCCTTAACGAGAGTAGGATGGATTAAGGATAAGGAAACCAGGGAATGGGTTCGATCTTCTGCAACTACTCCGGGAGCTAGTTCTTCACAAGCTCCACCCGAATATGACGAAGATCTCGAGCTTGAGCAATTAATGCGGGACATCAATGAAGCTGAAGATGAACCTGAGCAGCCCGAGGAGCAGCCCGAAGAGCAAGCACAACAATCGACTCAAATACCTCCATATTTTTAATCTTTTATGGAGACATTTGATTACCGATATGCGACCATGGATTCGCGCTTTAATTCTATAGAGTCCCATTTATCCATAATGGGAGCTCAACAATTAGAAATTCTTCGGGAAATGTGTGCAAATAATGAAGCAACCAACGCACGTATTAATGACCTCACTAACGAAATGGCCGCTATGCGAGCTCGTTTTCCTCCTCCTGATCCGGATATGTGATTAAATGTTTTACTTTGTTTTCCAAACTTATTGTTTTAACATTTTGAATATTTTGGAATGTTTGAATTTATGGATGGTGTGAACTTATATGTTTGGTGTGATTTATTCATTATTGCATCATTTACATTATTATTAGCAATATGACCAATTTTACCATATCATATTGTTTATGAATATTGATTATGGAACTAATGGCTAACAGTTCTCTTGATTGTGATCTTAGCAGCTTATGCATACATATACCTAATCAATTGGCTACATATTTTTCACGTTTATTTGAATCTTTTTGATTTAACAAAAAGGGGGAGAAGTGTGTTTTAAGTGTGTTTTTAAAATGATAAATGGAAGAAGTGTTAAAGTAAGGGGGAGTAATTTCAAAACTTGATTTCAAAATCTTAAAATTACTAAAATGTTTTGTTATATCAAAAAGGGGGAGATTGTTGAAAACATTTTGATATTTCGATATAACAAATTAAGTTAAATAAATTTTAAGATTTTCCAAAATGATTTTCTAAGTATATTCGATATAATTATTCGAATATCAAAACATTACTCAAAATATTTCAAAAACATTTTTAATCCTTACTTAAGTGTAAAATTAAGTTTTAATCTTAAAACAATTTCAAAATAATCTTTCAAAGTATTTCGAACCATTTCAAAGCAAAAAATTCCAGATTGCTCAGAGGGAACCGATTCCCCCCCAATGGGGTACCGATTCCCCCTGAATGGTTTGGCTCCGAGATTTCCAGAATGCTCAGAGGGAACCGATTCCCCCATAGGGGGTACCGATTCCCCCTGTTCAACGGTCGAAATATTTGAATTTTACACTTAGGGAACCGATTCCCTATGAGGGGAACCGATTCCCCCCACGCTCCAAACTATTTTATTAATTGTTTTCACACTAAAACGGCTATATGATCTTCACTAATCATCCCCAACGTTCAGAAGTGATTCAAGGTGTATTTAAACAAGTTTTGAAGCCCTTGATCAATAAGAAATCATAGAGAAACAAGATAGAAAGCATCAAACATCAAGTTTGTGCAAATCAAGCAAATTTTCCTTTCAATATTCATTTTGCTTTCAAAAACACCATTTGTGCTCATTTGTAATTATCTTTGAGTGTTCTTTTCTTGTTCTAGAATTGTGCAAACATCTTACCTTGTGAGGTTTTCCTTGTAAGTTTGCAAATTTGTAATCTTCTCTTTGGGAAAAGAGTGTTCTCAAGAATTGGGGTATATTCTTGAGGGTGTTGTAAGGTTATCTATTTGGCCTCAAAAGAAAGAACAAATTAGTTAATTTGTTGGAAAATCCTTAGTGTGGATAGCTAAGGTAGTGGACGTAGACTTTGATTGAGAAAGTCGAACCACTCTAAATCGCTATGCAAATCTTTTCAATTTTCTGCAAAAGCTTCCACCGAATTTTTAATTGCCAATTCACCCCACTCTTGGCTAATTCTGTCGATCGATTAACTCAACACTTTTGATTTATGATCAGGTCTAATCCGAGAGCATTAGTGGAGTACGACCCGGAGATTGAAGCTAAAGCTAGGAGACTCCACGCACAGACACTTCGGGAAAGAATGAGACAACAAATAAATCCAGAAGAAGAATCAAACTCAGGTGAATTCGCTAATACAATTTCGATGGCCAAACCTACTATTAGGGAGTTAGCCGTAGCACCCACTGAACAAGGACCTATGTGCATTGATTTTCTGTAAGGCAAAACTCCATACCAGTTGAAGACCGGCCTTATTCATCTCTTCCCTACATTCCGTGGATTACCGAACGAGGATCCACACAAACATCTCAAGGAATTTCATATGGTCTGCTCCAGCATGAGACCACATGGAGTAATCGAGGACCAAATCAAACTTAGTGCTTTTCATTTTTCCTTAGCCGATTCGGCTAAGGAATAGTTATTTTATATCCCTCCTAATTCTATTACTACATGGGCTCAAATGACTCGTCTTTTTCTTGACAGGTTTTTCCCTGTGGCAAAAGTAAGTGAACTGCGAAGAAGAATACTCGGAATCAAACAGCTTGATGGAGAGTCACTTTACGACTACTGTGAGCAGTTTAAGAAGTTATGTTCTAGTTGCCCGCAACATGGGTTAATCGAACAAACACTCCTTCAATACTTTTATGAAGGACTATCTCCCCTGGAAATGAAGATGATCGATGCAGCCAGCAGTGGAGCCTTGGTGAATATGACTCCTACAGAAGCTAGGGACTTAATATCCACGATGGCCGTAAATTCCCAACAATTTCACACAAACAATGAACCTTCTCGAAGGGTTCATGAGATAAGTTCATCTTCCTTAGAAAATAAAATTGACAAGTTAACTGAAGTCGTAAACTCTCTTGTTGCAAGAAAGGCAGGACAAAACCGATTAAGTGGAATATGTGCATTACATGATCATCCAACATACGGTTGTCCACTGATTCAAGATGACACAGCAGCTCAAGTCAACGCAATCGAGAATTTCCCGGGACCTTCCCAAAGAGCTTATAATCCTTATGAAAATACATACAACCCAGGATAGAGGGATCATCCGAACTTCAGTTATGCCCAGAACCAGAAACCGAATCAAGGCTATCAAGCGAGACCTCTACCACCGCAACAACCACAGAAGTCATCATTATAATCGATTGTCGAGAGGTTAACACTATCCCAGGAAAATTCCATACTCGAACTGAAGCCCACTTCCAAGAGATGGACAAACAGATATGCCAATTGACTCAAGCCGTGGGGTGATTAGAGTCACAAAGGAGGCTATCATCACAAACTGAATTTAATAGAGAATGTTAGCACCATCACCCTACGAAGTGGTACAATTGTTGAACAACCAGACCCAAATGAGGTAAGTTCAAGATCCCGGAAGAAAGAAGAAGATTTGAACTCCCAGAGGGAAGAAGAAGCTGATGATGCAGGATCCCAGAAAGAGAATGATAAAGAGCAAATAGACGACCCGACGCCATCCCCCTATGACGTGCCACCACCTTTTCCATCGAGGTTAGTTAAAAGGATAAAAAAGACTGAGGAAAAGGAAATATTAGACATACATCGGAAGGTGGAAGTTAGCATACCTCTCCTCGAGGTTATCCGGAAAGTTCCAAGGTATTGTCGATTTTTGAAGGATCTTTGTATGACTAAAAGGAAGCTTATCAGGGTCGAGAAAGTGGATTAAGGCACGAACGTCTCAGCAGTTTTCCAACGACCGCTTCCACCGAAGTATAAAGACCAATGTATATTTTCAATACCTTGTAAAATTGGTGAGGTTAAAATCAAGCGAGCTATGTGCGATCTAGGTGCCTCTATCAATGTAATGCCTCTCTCCATCTATAATTTAATTTCCACCAAGCCTTTGAAGGAGATGAGAGTTACACTTCAGCTAGCCGACAAATCAATTATTTATCTTGAAGGACTCATAGAGAATGTTCTAGTAAAGGTAGAAAATTTAATTTTCCTTGTTGATTTTTATGTGATTGATATGGAAAATTATCGTAGCAATATTGGTTCTGAAATCCTTCTCGGTCGTCCCTTTCTGAGCACGACAAATGCAAAAATTGATGTTCGAAGCGATATTCTTACTATGGAGTTCGACGGTCAGATCTTAAAATTTGATGTTTATAAAGCAATGAGATATCTGGATAACGTTCATAGTATTAATTTTGTTGGCATTTTTGAACTTGTTGATGGTAAATCTAACTTGATTGATGATTTATGCAAGGAGTTGGATGATAACAAAGACGACATAAGGGAGTTGAAAAATATTTCAGTTGTTAATTCAAATTTGATCTTAACTCCTTTAAAAACTAAAGATTTACCTTCCTTTTTGCAGACACCAAAAATTAAGTCGAAATCATCAAGGATCCGTTTGAAGAAATCATTTTTTGGTAAAAAAGATGTTTTGACGGCCATTCTTCTGGACAAGATTTTAAAATTGGGAAATATCCGAAGAAATCTTTGTGAGAATTTTCAAATTTCTCATAAAGAACTTCTTAGTTGGAAAAAGCAAATAAAGTGGAAGTGTCTGTCACAGAACCTGTAGTCTGAATCAGGTCGTCGAGCTAACGACGTTAAATAAAAGCGCTTCATGGGAGGCAACCCATTGTTTTCAATTTCGTTACATTTTTTATTTTTATCTTCACTTTTTGTTTCATTTTTATTCGATCAAACATGTTTAATTTAATTTCTATTTTTATTTTGCAAGAACCAAATATTTTTTTCAAACTTAAACTATGAAGAATTGCGGAAATTTCATTCGAACTATGCTAATTTTAGAACCCACAGAGCAGTGAACCGTCATACAAAGCAGAAAAAAAAACACAGCCCGTGCATACCGTTTCATTAAACGGCGCACGTTAGCAAAGCCCTTGAAGGAGGGTGGCGCACGTTAGCAAAACCCAAATGGATGAAGTCCACGACCGCCTCCACTCCATCGAGACGAGCATCACAGAGATCCTCTCCTACCTACATCCTAGCGCCTCTCATCACGGCCGAGGACGTGGCCATAGTCGATAATAAATCCGGGGAGTACTTTGTTCCTTCTCTTGCACTTTAATTTTTTCGTTTTGAGGCAAAACGCTTTAAGTGAGGGGGAGTAGAGTAGAGTGTAGGATTGAATTTCCCTTTGCTTATTTTATGTTTCAATTCAAGTATGTGTTGGTTGAATTTGCGAAAACTTCACTGAATTTATTTGTCTTGTTGAAATTTTTTTTGGAATGTTATGCTTGTTTGAGAACACATAATTGTTTAGGTTAGGATGTTCTTGATATCGAATAGCATGAATTGTGATAAGTTGGTGTTTTTGTGATATTCCATGACTTGTTGGTTGAAATGTGATTAGCTCAATGCATGAAACAATTTGGTGAGATTTGAGCCTTTACGAGCATATCATTTTTGCTCTCATTTTGTTTGATTGAGTGTGTCGAATTTGGCATTGGTATTCTAGAACCTGCATGTTAAATACTGTCAAGATTACACATGAACATGATTCTTAAAGATGATTTGGGCACCTTAGGATTAATCATTTCGTTTCCCCACTAAATAGCCTACCCATGCATTTTCCCATTAGCTAACCACTTTTGAGTCTATTCCCGTTTCTTTGTTTTCACCATATTCATAAACCCGAGCCTTTTTATTTTATCCCTCTTTTCTACCTTTTTCAGGGCAAGTGAATAATTTTACAGTTGTATTCTCCATCGAAAACAAATGTTGAATGAAAGAAAGAAGAAGAAAAAAAAGCATTTCAGAAGAAAAAAAAAGTTGTTCGAAAGAAAAAGAGAGAGAAAAAAGACATGAAAGAAGAAAATAGAAAACAAAACAACAAAAGTGTGTAAAAGAAAAAAATGCATTTCGACAAGAAATTTATTGTTCGATATGTCGTCTTTTTATCTTGTTGTGCTTAATGTTTTGATAGAGTTGAGATTATTATTTGTTAGTTCCTTGCCTTGAATTTTTAGCCATATTTTTAGCCTTTTCCCCACCTTTACCTAAGCCCCGTTACAACCAATAAAAGACCCTTTGATTTATGCATTTTGTTCTTATTAGTAGTGGAGATTTGATTTACTTACAGGCTTATGGTAACACCATGTAAATTCTGACATTGAGCGTTTCTTTACCCCAAACACATTGAGTGATTTGAGTGAATCCCGGTAAGGTGTTGAGTTATGAGCATTGAGATTAATGAATGAATGGATATTACAATTGCACTTGACTTGTTCCAATTGGTGATGTTCAATTGATTGATTTCTTGACTTGAATAGTTATTGTGGTCTCTACATTGTTTCCTTGAATATAAAACTTGACAAAGAATGTTTAATGAAGATTTTGACTAATTTGGTTAATCATACTTGAGGACAAGCATGAGATAAGTGAGGGGGAATTTGATGAGTGTTCAGATTAGTTAATCTTTTCTCGTTATTTCTTTGATTTTGTGGAGTTATTGCTGTTGATTTGGTTGTGTTGTGCCTATTTTCGTGCAGGTCCTTACTTTCCAGAATTAGTGATAAAACGGGCAAATTCTACATTTTTTATTATTTGGTCACGGCTGGAGACATGGGCACGACTTTGGGCACGACGCGGTCTAACATGGCAGTTTCTAAAAGGTCCAGTCAGCGGCGGTTTATAGAAGACTTCATCCGCCCGCCTTCTGGAAGATTAATGAGTAGAGTTGCATTAGGAGACTAGTTTAAGTTTGAATTTAAATTTAAAAACAATTATCTTTTGTATTATTTAATTATTTTCTTTGCTTATCCTTTAGGCTTTGAGGGGCTATAAATACCCACTTGGGGTAAGCCTAAACTCATCATTCGGAATACATTCTTCTTTTCTCTCTAGTTTTTATAAAAGTTTTCTCTTTTTCATTTTCAAGTTCTTTTATTTTTCTTTATTTTCAAACTTGTTTTTAATATGCTAAGTATGACTTTTGTCATGCTTAGCTAAACTTTTCATAAGCCAAGAGCTATCGCGATGACTCAATTCCAACGGGAGAATTGAAACAGGTCCCTAATATCTTCGAAAATCTATCTCAATCTCTATGCTTATTCTTTTTCAAAATCAAAACAGTTTTCAAAATCAAAGATTGACTTTGGTCAAGAGGTTGTTGCGATTAAACGTGTGGGAGGAAGATTCGGCTTATAGAAAGCAATTCGACTTCCTGGGAATACACTTGGCGAGATAGCTTCGCCAAGAGGGATTTGAGATCGGAATTGACGGTTATAGAAGCAATAATCTGAGTCGGTCTCCACGAACTTAAACGGTAATTGGTTTTACGACAATAGATGTTGATAGAATCAATTCCCGAAGCCGGAATCAAATATTGCCTTGGGTATTCGGTATACAAGATAGAGTCACAGGGATAGCCCTCGTAGACAAAGAAACCGATGTGAATCCCGAAGAGAAAATCTTATTCGATGATCTAAAGAAAATTGAGTCAAAGCAAGGCTTGAGGCTATTTTTACCGTATTTATTCACAACCTTTATTCTCTTATTTTTTACTTTAATTGCTTTTATTTATTTAATCGTTTTTATTTCTACTTAACCCCCCCCCCATTTTACTATCTTTCACGCCTGACATAGACCAATCAAACATAAATTAAGAATTTTCCAAGTCCCTGTGGATTCGACCCTACTTCTCGACGCTATGAATTTCCTTTTATTTATTATCCGAGAAGAAGGAAATTATTTTGACATCGAAACGACAGTTGTCAAATGTTGATCTTAAGCTTGTCATGCCAGTTTCTGAGTGTCTGGCGAAGCCCATATAAGGCTTTGTGCAGCTTACACACGAGGGGTGACCCATCAGCAACAAATTCTTCAAACCCTGGAGGTTGTTGCATGAACACTTCCTCAGCGAGATCTCCATTCAAAAAACACGTTGTTCACATCAATTTGTCGCAACGACCAATTCTTAGTGACAGCCGATAAAAGTACTACATTCAGCGTGACAAATTTCACAACTGGACTAAATGTATCCTTAAAGTAATACCCAGGAACCTGTGAGTACCCTTTGGCAACCAACCGTGCTTTATACCATTGAAGAGATCCATCTGGATTCTTCTTTATTTTAAAGAGCCACTTACAACCAACAATGTCACGTCCTTTGGGCAAGGGAACAAGAGACCAAATCTTGTTTTCTTGTAGTGCATCAAGCTCTGCCTGAATAGCTGCTTTCGAACTGGAAGATTATAGTGCAGCTCGAACACTAGTAGGAACTATGTCATCAAAAAAACTATTGTACACCTTTGACTTAAAACACCACACTTGTTGAGTGTGAGCATTGGATGCCTGTTTCCAATAACTTCACCATCAGCATACTGTTTTTGAACATGTGTTGATGTACTGGCAGCAACATCATTGGGATTATTATGCACATGACTGAGCACATGAGAAGCAAAATCTCCATTATCATCACTCGAAGCAGAACTTGCACTTCTCGATGCACCCCTATGTTCACCAGCTAAGCCTGCTCCAACTGAAACTATCCTTTCACTACTGGTTTCATCGTGTCCCATATTCAGTGATGTAGAACCACCATGTCCACTGAATTTTCCTATATTGGTAACCACCTCTAGAGGCTGAGACTGCTGATTAACTTTGTGGACTGAAGAACTTGTATGAGTGGTGCCTGCTGTAACATCCCTCATACCGGGTTAGTGATTAAATTTTAAAATTTTAAAATTTAGTGATCAAGGTTGATAAATTGAAAGTTGAAGGAATTGATTGAAATATTTGGTGTAGGATGAATTAATAAGTGAATGAGAATTTAAAAGGGTAAAAGGGTCATTGAGCAAAAGTAATAATTAAATATTAGATATTGGTATTATAATACCCAAGGGAAAGAAACAAGAGTTTCCAGACAACTCTTGATTCTTCTTTCTTCTTCATTTTCTTCTTCAACGTGAAGCACCCAAACATAAGGTAAGTTTGATTTCTTTTGGTTAATCCTTCAAATTAAAGTATGGGATTGATTTATGAAGCTTTAGGAAAGATTACGGAGATGGAAAATATTATAGAAACTCAAAGATTGGTGAGTTATGAAGGATTAAAGAAATGAAGTAGAAAAGTGAAATCTTGGATTAGAGTTTCTAATAACAATTAGAATTGAGTTTTGACTTGTCATAAATCTAAATAAGAAGTATGAGGTGTTAGAATTCAAATTAGAACATGTTGGAATTTGGGTTAGATTCTTAAACTCTACATGGAGAATTGGATTTCTAAGTTTTAAAAGTATGTAATGGATAATAATTAGTTTAAGTAAGAGTATGCAAGTTAAGGATATATAAAGAGGGGAAATATAAAGTGTTAAGTGGACTAAGAAGAGATTTTCGTGCTAAAATGACAATTCTGGGCAATGTGCATCGATGCACATTCATTGTGCACCGATGCATCGATGATAAATCCCAGAAATTGTTTAAGGTACATCGATGCACATGCAGTGCATCGATTCATTAATTTAAAAAGAAAACATCGAATGTCATTAATGCATCGATGCATAAGGAGTGCATCGATGCATCCCCATTAAATAAAACATCGAATAGATTTATGCATTGATGCATGGTGTAGTGCATCGATGTATACCTCCATTAAAAGATGAAATGACTTTTCTTTTAGCCTAAGAAATGATAGTTTAGAATATATTAATTAGTATACTGATAAGTATCAATGAATTACTATGTAGATATCGAGCCTAAACGAGTTATGGAACAATCGACAAGTAGGATTGATCGAGGGAAAGACAAAGAAATCTAGGTGAGTGCATATGCATAACATGAATATGTGTTCTATTTAGTTCTAGACTTGTGATAAGTCTAGATTTAATATTTTAATACATGATCACATTTCATATTATGATACATGACATGAATTCATACTATATGCATTATGTGACATGAATATGCAAGAAAAAGGTGTATGAGCTATGTGATAAAGGTATGAAAATAATATGTCTACGTGATACAAATTATGTGAATTGTGAAAGCCCATGTTATGTAGATGAGAACTATAGGTATAGTTGGCATGCCAAGGGTAGAGGGTCTACGCGGTCCTTCGGGATATATATATATTCTTTGTAACATGTGTGAAGTCTTATGAGACACATACTTGATCCCTAGTATATGTATATGATTCTTAAGGAATGATATGAGGTTCTTATGGACATTATTATATGGCACTATGGTGCAATTCTACGCGGCACTCCGGTGCAATTCTACGCGGCACTCCGGTACAATTCTACGTGGCACTTCGGTGCAATTATACGAGATATGGTGACAGCATAGTGCACAACCTCACAATACTCACATACCTTAGGTTCTCAGGATGGTACCATGAGCTAATGAACTTAATAAGGTGAACTTATGAATGTGAATATGATAAGTACATGTGTAAGAAACATAGTTCTGGTTATTGCACTGTTTACATACATCTTATCATTGTAACCCATCTCATTTTGGAAATTCCTTTATATTTATTGATATTATTATATTGCCTCACTAAGTCGATGACTTAGCGTGTGAGTGTTTCACACGTAGGATCCGATAAAGTAGACGATCGAGGTTAAGCAGCTGGAGAACATTACTCCTGTAACTATCAGATCAGAAGCAACTTAATCAGTATGTCATTTTGTTATGGAAATGGATATTGGCATGTAACTAAAGGGTTAAGTTGTGTATGCTCTGAGTATTTTGATAAACTTGTATTAATATATGTATATTATTGTATTTTTAATAAAATAAGTTCAAATGTTTTATCGGTTTTTTTAAGTATTGTTTTGTTTAGTCAATGTGGCATCCTGGACTCATATCTGGATCAAATATGAGTTGAGGGTGTTACATTTAATGGTATCAGAGCTATGGTTTAGCCGATTCTAGGCATAAACCAGAGTCTATAGAGTCTTTAAATGGAATACATGCCAACAAATAGTGAGAACTTCTGATATGGTATAGTATGATTATGTTGTTTTGCTAATAGGACAATGTGTTTATTCTTCTTAGATGTCCGGACATAATAGCTCCCGAAGTGAAGCGGGAGAAGATATGCCTGCTGAAAGCAGTAATTCACCTGCCCTGGCCAGGCAAAGTGAAGAACAGGCATCTAAAGGAGTGCCTGTGCAAGATCAGGATATGTTCTTCAGAAAATTAGACGCTATTCTAACGCGTCTTCAACCTCCTGCTCCACCAACTCAAAGGATGAATGTAGAAAAAGAGTTGAGAGGTTTAGGAGCTCCCAAATTTAAGGGAGAAACTGAAGAAGGTCCGGTTGCAGTGGATCTTTGGTTAAATGATTTAAAAATCATGTTGGATGGTCTCCACCGTTCTAAGTGGAGAAGTTAGATGGAGCTGTCTCGTTGCTGAGGGGTCAGCGAGAATATGGTGGACGAACGTCACCATGAGGATGCCCAGTGACCAATTGACTTGGTCTTTATTCTTAGATGAATTTAAAAACAAGTACATTGGAGATCAATTTATTCAACAGATGAAGTAGGAGTTTTTGAATTTGAAACAGATGAACCGTCCTGTATATGAGTATGAATGTGAGTTCAACTAGTTGAGTAAGTTTGCATCCGAGCTTGTGGCTACTGAAAAAGAGGCTTGTGAATGGTTTATGGAGGGTTTACGCCCTAGATTGAAAGAGATGCTGATAGTATTGAATTTTTCCTCGTTCCAAGAGGTGATCAATCGTGCCAAGGCTCTTGAAAGAGCTCAGAATGAGAGATTTGGGGATTTTAGAGTTCATACATCAAAGAGAACGGGTGCTTCTTCTAGCTCAGCATCATCAAAAAGGGGAAGAGACTCAGGATTTCGATCACAAGCTAGATAAGAATCAGTTGCATCATCTGCTAGGGGAGCAGTCAGGCAAGACCTAGACAGACGCAGTCAGTGGGATCTGGTGTTGGGAGATCTACTCCGAGTCAAGTGAGACACTGTCAAAACTGTGGGAAAAACCATTCTGGGGCTTTTCGGATGGCTGCTGGGACTTGTTTTCGATGCGGAGATGCCGGACATTTTATCTGGGATTGTTCATTGATGGTTAGTGAGCCTGCACCATCTAAAAGAGTTAGTTCTTCCTCACAAAGAGGACGAGGAAGAGGCAGAGGAAGGAAACCGTCTGAATTCTCTGCTCAACCTGAAGTTCGGTCAACCGCACGGGTGTACAATCTAAAGACAAGTGAAGACCGTGATGACCCTGATATTATAGCATGTACTTTTCAGCTGTACGATAAATTAGTATTGGTACTGATTGATTCGGGTTCTAATTATTCTTACATTACAAGCAAGTTAGTAAAGGAATTGAGGATTCCCTTAGAAGCTACGAGTAATGAGATTACAGTAACAACTCATTTAGGCCATATTGCTCGGGTGAATAAAGTCTGTAAGGGGTGTCCCATAAAGGTTCAGAGAATTGAATTCCTTACTAATATGATGGAATTACCCTTTGACGAGTTTGAAGTGATTTTGGGAATGGATTGGTTGTTCCATTACTATGGAGATGTTAATTACAGATTGAAAAAAGTAACCCTAAAAAGTCCAGGATGAACAGAGATAAGTGTGAGCAGTGAAAAGTTTAATCCTTTAGCAAATGTAATGTCAGTAATGTCAGCTAAGAAGCTATTGCTACAGGGATGTCAATGATTTCTTGCAAATGTGATAGATTTAAGAGCTATAGAGAAAGGGCTAGAGGAGATTCCAATAGTTCAAGAATTCCCTGAAGTTTTCCTGGCTGAGTTGCCAGGATTACCTCCAGATAGAGAGGTAGAATTTCAAATTAAGTAATGCCAGGAACCGCTCCAATTGCAATGGCACCTTATCGGATGGCTCCGAAAGAATTACAAGAGTTGTTAGGAAAGGGATTTATTCGACCAAGTGTGTCACCTTGGGGAGCTCCGGTGTTATTTGTTAAGAAGAAGGATGGATCAATGCCTCTCTGTATTGATTATCGACGGCTTAATAAGGTGACCATCAAGAACAAGTATCCCCTTCCGCGCATTGATGACTTGTTTGATCAACTAAAAGGAGCTTCAGTATTTTCGAAGATCAATCTACGTTCGGGTTATCATCAATTGAAGATTCAGGAGAAAGATATTCCGAAGACGGCTTTCAAAATGATATATGGTCATTATGAATTCATCCTAATGCCATTCGGAGTAACGAATGCACCAGCTGCTTTCATGGATCTCATGAATAGGATTTTTCAGCCCTATTTGGACCAGTTTGTTGTTGTCTTTATTGATGACATACTGGTTTACTTGAAGTCCATTGAAGAGCACAGCGTACATCTGAGGCTAGTTTTGCAAATTCTCAGGGATAAAAATCTCTATGCGAAATTGTCCAAATATGAATTCTGGCTAAACGAAGTAATTTTCTTGGGGCATGTGATCTCGACAGTTGGGATTAGAGTGGACCCTCAGAAGGTTAAAGCTATAATGGATTGGGAAGTTCCAAAGAATGTATCTGAAGTTTGGAGTTTCCTTGGACTTGCCGGTTATTATCGAATATTCATTAAGAATTTTTCGATGATAGTGCTGCCTTTAACAAAGATGATGAGAAAGAATGTACCGTTTGTTTGGACTTCTGAATGTCAAGAAAGTTTTGAAGGTTTAAAGAGAATTCTGACAGAAACTCCGTATTGGTTCAACCGAAATCTGGCAAGAATTTTGTAGTATACAGTGATGCATCCCATAACAGGTTGGGGTGTGTATTAATGCAAGAAGGGAAGGTGGTAGCGTATGCATCGAGGAAGTTGAAACCACATGAAAAGAATTACCCCCACCCATGATTTAGAAATTGCTGATGTGGTGTTCGCTCTCAAGATTTGGCGTCATTATCTGTATGGAGAAAGATGTTACTTGTATACAGACCATAAAAGTATGAAGTACCTGATGACTCAAAAAGAGTTGAATTTGAGGCAACGTAGATGGGTAGAGTTCTTAAAAGATTATGATGTGATAATTGACTATCATCCCGGAAAGGCTAATGTGGTAGCAGATGCTTTGAGTAGAAAGACGTTTGCAGCTTTATGAGCTATGGATGCAAGATTATCTTTAACGGGAGACGGTGGTCTTTGTGCAGAGTTAACACTTAAACCAGCATGGTTGGAACGAATAGGAGAATTGCAAAGTAAAGATGAAACGTGTTTGAAAAGAATTGAGCAAGTAAAGAGCAAAGAGATTAAAGACTTTGAGGTTAAGTCAGATGGAAATCTATATTGTAAAGGAAGAATTGTAATACCCAACAATGACGACTTGAAGAAAGAAATATTAACAGAGGCTCATTGCAGTCCATTAAAGATACACCCGGGTGGAACCAAGATGTATATGGATTTGAATGATCGATTTTGGTGGTCAGGGATGAAACGAAGCATCACCGAATTTGTGTCTAAGTGTTTGATATTTCAACAAGTCAAAGCTGAGCATCAAGTTCTGTCAAAGATTATTGCAACCGCTTTTCATTCCTTAATGAAAATGGGAAAATGTTACGATGGATTTTGTTTCGGGGTTACCCTTGACTCCGAACAAAAGAGAATCAATATGGGTAATTGTTGATCGATTAACTAAGTCAGCGCATTTCCTTCCGGTTAGAACAGATTTCTCTATGGAAAAGTATGCAGAGCTATATATTAGAGAAGTTATTAGATTGCATGGAGTGCCTGTTTCCATAGTCTCTGATCGAGACCCTCGATTCTCTTCTAGATTCTGGAAATCTTTGCATGGAGCGTTGGGGACTCGTTTAAAATTTAGTACGGCTTTTCATCCTCAGACTGACGGGAAATCAGAGAGAACTATTCAGATATTGGAAAATACGTTGAGAGCATGTGTAATGGAATTCAAAGGATCATGGGAAAAGTATTTACCGCTGGCAGAGTTCGCTTACAACAATAGTTATCAGTCTAGTATAAAAATGGCCCCATATGAGGCATTATATGAGAAGAAATGTCGTACTCCATTAAATTGGTATGAACTCAAAGATCGAAGTGTTCTTGGTCCAGATTTAATTCAAGATGTAGAACAGAAATTTCGAGAAATTCAGCATAACCTCAAAGTGGCCTCTGATCGGCAAAAGTCCTATTATGATCTTAAAAGAAAAGAGATTGAGTTCGAGGTTGGAGATAAAGTTTTCCTTAAAGTATCTCCTTGGAAGAAGTATTACGTTTTGGTCGGAAAGGAAAGTTAAGTCCTAGATTCATTGGGCCATATGAAGTTGTTAAGAGGATAGGACATGTGGCATATCAGTTATCCTTGCCACCGGAAATTGAGAAGATCCATAACGTCTTCCATGTGTCCATTTTACGAAGATATAGATCTGATCCCTCTCACATCATTGCACCAGAACAAGTAGAAGTCCAATCGGATCTGACATATGAAGAAGAACCAGTGAGAATATTGGCTTTTGAAGTCAAACAGTTAAGAAGTAAGACAGTTCCGTTGGTCAAGGTTCTTTGGAGAAATCACAAGGTAGAAGAAGCCACGTGGGAACGTGAAGAAGATATGCGACTTCAATATCCCCATCTGTTCGTACAATGAAAATTCGAGGACAAATTCTCTTAAGGGAGGGAGATTTGTAACATCCCCCATACCGGGTTAGTGATTAAATTGTGAAATTTTAAAATTTAGTGATCAAGGTTGATAAATTGAAAGTTGAAGGAATTGATTGAAATATTTGGTGTAGGATGAATTAATAAGTGAATGAGAATTTAAAAGGGTAAAAGGGTCATTGAGTAAAAGTAATAATTAAATATTAGATATTTGGTATTATAATACCCAAGGGAAAGAAACAAGAGTTTCCAGACAACTCTTGATTCTTCTTTCTTCTTCATTTTCTTCTTCAACATGAAGCACCCAAACCTAAGGTAAGTTTGATTTCTTTTGGTTAATCCTTCAAATTAAAGTATGGGTTTGATTTATGAAGCTTTAGGAAAGATTATGGAGATGGAAAATATTATAGAAACTCAAAGATTGGTGAGTTATGAAGGATTAAAGAAAGGAAGCAGAAAAGTAAAATCTTGGATTAGAGTTTCTAACAAGAATTAGAAGTGAGTTTTGACTTGTCATAAAGCTAAATAAGAAGTATGAGGTGTTAGAATTCAAATTAGAACATGTTGGAATTTGGGTTAGATTCTTAAACTCTACATGGAGAATTGGATTTCTAAGTTTTAAAAGTATGGAATGGATAATAATTAGTTTAAGTAAGAGTATGCAAGTTAAGGATATATAAAGAGGGGAAATATAAAGTGTTAAGTGGACTATGAAGAGTTTTTCGTGCTAAAATGACAATTCTGGGCAATGTGCATCGATGCACATTCATTATGCACCGATGTATCGATGATAAATCCCAGAAATTGTTTAAGGTGCATCGATGCACATGCAGTGCATCGATTCATTAATTTAAAAAGAAAACATCGAATGTCATTAATGCATCGATGCATAAGGAGTGCATCGATGCATCCCCATTAAATACAAACATCGAATAGGATTTATGCATCGATGCATGGTGTAGTGCATCGATGCATACCTCCATTAAAAGATGAAAATGGCTTTTCTTTTAGCCTAAGAAATGATAGTTTAGAATATATTAATTAGTATACTGATAAGTATCAATGAATTACTATGTAGATATCGAGCCTAAACGAGTTCTGGAACAATCGACAAGTAGGATTGATCGAGGGAAAGACAAAGAAATCTAGGTGAGTGCATATGCATAACATGAATATGTATTCTATTTAGTTCTAGACTTGTGATAAGTCTAGATTTAACATTTTAATACATGATCGCATTTCATATTATGATACATGACATGAATTCATACTATATGCATTATGTGACATGAATATGCAAGAAAAAGGTGTATGAGCTATGTGATAAAGGTATGAAAATAATATGTCTACGTGATACAAATTATGTGAATTGTTAAAGCCCGTGTTATGTAGATGAGAACTATAGGTATAGTTGGTATGCCAAGGGTAGAGGGTCTACGCGGTCCTTCGGGATATATATATATTCTTTGGAACATGTGTGAAGTCTTGTGAGACACATACTTGATCCGTAGTATATGTATATGATTCTTAAGGAATGATATGGGGTCCTTATGGACATTATTATGGCACTACGGTGCAATTCTACGCGGCACTCTGGTACAATTCTACGTGGCACTTCGGTGCAATTATACGAGATATGGTGACAGCATAGTGCACAACCTTACAATACTCACATACCTTAGGTTCTCAGGATGGTACCATGGGCTAATGAACTTAATAAGGTGAACTTATGAATGTGAATGTGATAAGTATATGTGTAAGAAACATAGTTCTGGTTATTGCACTGTTTACATACATCTTATCATTGCAACCCATCTCATTTTGGAAATTCCTTTATATTTATTGATATTATTATATTGCCTCACTAAGTCGATGACTTAGCGTGTGAGTGTTTCACACGTAGGATCCGATAAAGTAAACGATCGAGGTTAAGCAGCTGGACAACATTACTCCTGTAACTATCAGATCAGAAGCAACTTAATCAGTATGTCATTTTGTTATGGAAATGGATGTTGGCATGTAACTAAAGGGTTAAGTTGTGTATGCTCTGAGTATTTTGATAAACTTGTATTAATATATGTATATTATTGTATTTTTAATAAAATAAGTTCAAATGTTTTATCGGTTTTTTTAAGTATTGTTTTGTTTAGTCAATGTGACATCCTGGACTCGTATCTGGATCAGATATGAGTTGAGGGTGTTACACCTGCAAAAGGAAAGTTTAACTCATTAAACACACCACATGTTGTGATACATATATGCGACCATCAGGCGCGAGACACTGAAATCCCTTGTGATGAGGGTTGTAACCAAGAAAAACACACGATTAAGATCAAAACTCAGCCTTGTGTTTTAAGAAGGGCCACAAATGTGGGAACACTGGCAACCAAACACCTTCAGTGCCTCATATTCAGGTTTCTTACCAAAAAACTTCTCAAACGGAGACATTCCTTGCAACACCTTTGTTGGCAGCCTATTAATTAAATGCACTGTGTAGTAATGACTGAATAGGACCAAAAGCGAATTGGCATAGATACCTGAGCAAGAAGAACGAGTGCAAGCTCGATGATATATCGATGCTTACGTTTCACCACACCATTCTGCTCTGACGTATATGGACATGTAACTCGATACAAAATACCTTCTTTAACCAGGTAGTTTGACAACCGCCTATATTCCCCTCCCCAATCACTCTGGACTGCTTTAATAGGTAAGTTAAATTGGTTCTTGACCATTTGTTAGAATAAGCCAAATGCAACAATGGCTTCTGTCTTGTCCTTCAAAAGATAAATCCATGAATGCCTAGTACATGCATCAATAAAGGTGACATGATACTTAAACCTATTTGAGGTAACTGGTGCAGGTCCCCATAGGTATGTAAACACAAGTTAAAATGGAGTATTATGCACAGTATTTGAGTTGTGAAAGGGTAGTTTGTGGCTCTTTCCCATGTGACAAGCAATACACATTTTATTTATTGCACTTGAAACATTTACATTCAATTCTTTACAAATCTTGACTAAGCTATCGTGTGAAAGGTGTCCCAACCGTCGATGCCAAAGTTCATAGGGGTCAAGAGATGCAGCCATGGTACTTGCCTCTACAGCCACTAAGGTTGTCACTTGGGAATCAGTAGTAAATGAATACAAACCACCTTCTTCTTTCCCACAAAGCAAAACAACACCAGACTCTTCATCACGAACATAACACTCACGT
Source organism: Hibiscus syriacus (assembly GCF_006381635.1). NCBI lineage: Eukaryota > Viridiplantae > Streptophyta > Magnoliopsida > Malvales > Malvaceae > Hibiscus > Hibiscus syriacus. The sequence continues at coordinate 86,708 of NW_024062670.1, forward strand.
GTATGAAACTCAAAGAATGCATTATTATCCCTAGCAAGCTTTGAAACAGATAAGAGGTTCTTGATTATTCTTGGAACATACAACAAATCATTTAATAATAAGGCTCGAGAGGATGAGTACAAAGTAGAATTACCAACTGCTTTGATGTCTAAGGCTACTCCATCACCAACTACCAGTTTACCTGGGCTATTGTAGTAATCCCTATGATTGAGAATTGATCCATCTGGTGTAACATGATGTGTGGCAACCGAGTCCACCACCCATCGTTCACGATCTGCTGTTGAGGTAAGTGCTTGAGGACGTGAATCAACCTGAGATCCATTGTTTCGAGTATAGCAGCACTCGCATTCAGCAGCTTTGGTTTCACACATTGAATAATACGCATTTCCAGATTGATCCTTAGAGTATGTCTTACTACCAGCAGTAACCCCAGGAAAATCTTGATCAAAACGATGCCAACAACTATCTACAAGGTGGCCATTTTTACCACAGAGTTGGCACTGCATATATCAACCACGACCTCGACCTCTTCCACCAGACCTTCCACCAGAATTGATCGGCGGCCGAGAAGACTTATGATCGTAATAGTAGCTAGAGGTAGATGATTTGTTTGAACCTATTCCTTGAGCAATATTTGTACTTATTGGAAATACCTCAGGCAGGTCTCCAAAGCCAGCTAGCTGTGTTTCTGCATCCAATAACATGGCATACAAAACATCAAGGGTTAAGGACTCTTGCGTGGTGGTTATAACCACAACAAACGGTTGATACTCACGAGGAAGACCCTTCAATATACTAGCAACGTGTTCAGCTTGAGACACCACGCTGCCACATGACTCCAGGGCATCACACACTTCTTATACACGTGTGATATATATTATCATCGAGTCATCACCCTTTTTGAGTGATTGCAGCTTATAGTATCAGCTTATAACAACAGTCGTGGATATGTTCCCAAAGAACTGAAGCACCGTGTTCCAGACTACTGATGTTGTTTTGTACCTATGAACTGAGGCAAGAGCTGAGGGCTAATCGTAGAGAGTAACCACGACACAAGGGCACTGTCTTGGGCGACAAACTCTTCAAACAGCTCATTTGGTATCACTTCACCATCATCACTGACCACGGTTTCAGGCGGAGATCTCATCATTCCCATCAAGAACCGCTCAAGATGATGACTGCGCACCATTAGTAAAACTTGCTGCTTCTAGAGTAAAAAGTTTGTCTTATCAAGGACTACGTTTACCTTTTTATTGGAGAACGTTTTAGCACTTCTTGTATTAAACTCCATGACTGGAGAGGATCTGCCACCACTGAACATGGTAAGCAGTAACATCAATGGCCATGATTTTCAGGAGAGGACCTTCTACGCAGCAAAAAGCAAATACAATTCCTCAGGAAATTTAGCAAATGATACCATGTTAGAATACTAGGTCTGAACTCAATGAATATTGGATATTTCTTATTCAACCAAGTAAAATGTATACATTGTTTTATAGTTGCAGGTGAAGCTTTTACAAGAACAACAAGCCTAGCTTAACTGCCTCAACTAACTGTTAACAACTCTAACTCCCTTAACCAATCCTCGACTGTCTAACTATTCCAATATAGATGAATGCAATCATGTGGGATAAAACTGACTATGGTAGATCATATGAACTTATTAAAAGTTATGTCTAAGAAATTTTAACTTTTTAAAATATGTTAGGCATTCAAGACATTCTCTTTATATTTTGTTGAGTTTATTCTCTTTATATTTTGTTGAGTTTATGAGGTGTCAAAAGTTTAGAGAAACAATTAAATCTTTCGGAAATTCTTAAGTACAAAATTAATATACTTAGAGCTTTGGCGGTGCTACAACAATATTTACATTTGCTTAGACCGTTCTCAGGTACTTTTTATAAAGAGAGAAGTAGACCTAACCTGCAGTTTTAAGTTTGAGAAATAGAAGTGAGGATTCAGTAAGAAAGTGGAAACGGTTAATTAAATTTTCCGTTAATAACCAAATTAGTTAGTTATTATTGCATCAGGGGATCGATGTAACCCGAAAAGATGGATTGATAGCCACCTCTTGGACGGCGAAACTAAACGATGGTTGCTTGGAAGCATCAAAGACTTAAAAGTGGAGCAAATAAAACACTAATTATTACGTGTGCGAAACAACACGATAATTAGATCACGTAATTAAAAGTAACAGCATCCGCCTATTGTTTCACTTTTGTTCAAACACAATCCTACCTGAAGGCTGAAATGTTGCTCTGCTGTGTACGGATATATCGATTCTTCTAGTTTTTCCGTTGGTTTCGATATATTGCAAATCAAGGTTTTGTGATGAAATGGAAAAGGGTAATTATTAAAGGAAAAGATAATATCAGACTCTGATATATGTAAATATATAATTTTCTAGGAATCAATAATTTGCCACGTTTTAATAAACAAAAAATAATTATAATAATTTGTCACGTCCTTTACATCGTTCAAACTCAAAATGAAAGTTACAAGCACTCACAAAACTTTGAATATAAGATTTGACATGCAACATATGGGAGTGCCTCTTTGGTAGACTATAATAATACCATATGAGAGTCCCTATACAATTTGTATCGAGTAAAATGGGCCTTTTGTTTATATTTTAGTCCATTTCTACTACTGAACGGATGGATGGAAATTTAAACGGATTGACTATTTTGATTAATACAAATTGTATAGGGAGGGATTAGTTTATTTATTTTTTAGTAAAAGGATCAAAATGAATCTGCACCCTAATATAGGGACTGCTGAAGTAATTTTACCCCTTAGCTCTAACATCAAACATAGAGTTGTACATGAAAATTGTTAATTACACAAGCTGAAACTATGAAATGAAGCAACTCCTGCAAATATCGGGTTGTATTTTAGTTTAATAGACGTCATTGACTTGAATATATTTAACAGTAACCTCTATTTTTTTTTAAAAATAGTTTGAGGTGATTACAATGTAATAAATAATTTTTATTTTAAAAATAGTTTGAGGTTATTACAATATAATATTTGTTTAAATTCTTTTAATCAATTGATAATGTAAACACGTCTTCTCAAACCCATGGCGAGTAATTTTAGTATGGTAAAGGAAATACATTACACCTCTTGCGCTGCTTTTTGTTTTATCTTTTGGTGAATTTCATTTCGATTAGCCCAATAAAACAAGGACTTTTATTTATAGTTTTAAGAGTTTGAAGCCCAAGAAAAGAAAGAAAAAAAGGTGCAAATGAATGAATAGCAAGAAGGACCCGCCATATGACGGTGAAGTAAAAGCAAAGCTAAAAAAGTTCGTAGAAGTCTATTATGAGTTGATAAAATGGGGAACTTCGAGAAGAAATTATGAAATGAGGGTGTACAGCAATGGGCAAACGTACAATATTTGAATAAATTATATTAAAAAGAGTAAAATGCAAAGTCATCGTTAGTGATGAAGCAGGTGAAACATGCAAAATTTTCTACCATAGTTTGCCAACCCTTGAGGAAGAAAACAAATTCATTCCTCTTTCTCTTCCTTCTCCAAGAGTCAATGCAGCTGATGAGTTGATGACACTTCACTTTTATTTTGTTTTTTCAATGCTTATTTTAACTAACCCAATCATATATTGATTTGACTAATTAGTAATTAACCATGTCTTTTTAATCTTATCAGGGAAATATCAATAATACACTTTTAAATTGTTTTTTAACAATGTTATTTTATAAATAGAAAAAAAAATCAGTCCTTTTTATATATAACATAAGATTTTCACAACGTTATTAAAAAAAATTAAATTATATATATTTGTTGATAATATAATCTCAGAGAAGTCTATATTTAATTTCTTGCGTGTTTATTAGTTGAAAGTAATACCCTTTTACAAGTAAGATTAGAGGGACGTAGGGGTTTTTGCAATCATGTGCTTTTAGTTATCTGCATGCAATGGTATATACGCTTATACATTCAAACAAACATAAAAATACGTTGCAATGAGACGGCATTAATTAAAGTACGTATATTAATAAATATTAAAGCAGACATCCAACATAATAAAACAAGATTATCAGGTTAAATAAAACCAATTCCCTAAGTTATTATAGTAAGATAATGTTGTTATAATAAATGTAATTCTCATTCCAGTCTGAATTTTAAAACATATCGACCAAAGAAAACAAAATTAAGTCGAAGATTTATTATGACCTACGTACATAAGTTGTAGGGGCATCATTAATTCCTAAGGGGTACCTCACACTTGGGGCTCGATTTCCCTTCTGTGACTTTTGCAACCAAAAATGGGGTACCTTGTTAGGAAAGCAAAAACAAGCTGCTAGTGCTGGCCTACTTATATTCACTTTCTCTGCTATACCAATGACCTATGATGCGTCAATAGTTCCAAAGGTACCATCGATAAGTCAATCGGTGACACCTGAACACATGAAATTCCGGACAAATTATTTCATCATGGGGACCCTCCGTTTCACCGTTGTGTTCATTATTAACTCCTCAAGTCAAAGGGCATATTTGAATTAATTGAGCAACATAAAATTATACATTATCAAATTAAACAGTAGGTGTTGTGTATAATATATAAATGCATAAACCAAATTAAGAGAAGGTAATTAATGCTAATAACTCCACATTCTTTAACCAGTTTCAAGGAAATAATATATCATGATTGACGTATGTAGTCAAAGTTTAATACTATATATAGTATACAACTAATAATTATATATGTATTATAATTTTCCTTAAGAACAGTGATATAAAGATTAAATATTATAAGTAGATAGTTTTATTGTTTCAATTATTAAATGGCATTTCCATAATGTACATCTTATCAATCTCAAATTCAAAAATGAAATGTTTTAATATAATGATTTTGTGGACAAGTTGAAGCCAGGTAGTTTTGATACTAATAAATATTTATTTACGTGGTCGTGGACAATAGTCATGGGGTTTGACTTTTACCTTTTCTATCATATGCCTTTAATGAAAGGAAGAAAAAGTGAAAAATAAATATAAAGACGGATTAAATATTGAATTAAATTTTATTTAGAAATTGAGTTAGATCTTATTACAAGTTTATTAATCGAAGATCATTTGATGATTAATTCCTTTAATTAAAAATTATTATTTAATAAAGATTTTGGTGATAAATGTTATTTTTTTATATAGATATAGAGTAGACTTTAGATTTTAAAATTATGTGTCGTATAGATACCGAAAGAGTGATATTTTAAATATACTGAGTTCGATATATATTAGATTATATATTTATATTTTTAATAATTATATATTAAAATTTATTTCTTTTGTGTAACTTGTTTTATATTAATCTCAATTTTGACTTTCTCATTTTCAAATTTTTAACATAATAAAATGAAAATGGAAGGTTATACAATGGATTAGTAATTAGCATGTAGGAGTTGGAAACCGATGAAAGGTGCCTATCATTCTGACTTTAGATGTACCTCTGAAAAACTTAATAATTAAAGATGTTCTCTTTTCCCCCTACTGTAACCAGTCTTTGTTAATAAAAGGCATGAGGTACCACGCCAAATCTCTCATATTGCATCAAAGTTTACTTAGAAAGGGAGATCCTTTAGTTTCTTGAAGAAGTCGGCGTATATATCTAAGAGACATAGGGAAGATCAAAGAGAGATGGGGAGGGCTCCTTGCTGCGACAAGGCTAACGTGAAGAAAGGGCCATGGTCTCCTGAAGAAGACTCAAAGCTGAAGGATTACATTGAGAAATTTGGAACTGGTGGGAATTGGATTGCTCTCCCTCACAAAGCTGGTAAACATATATATTATTATCATCACAACACAGATCTATAGCCTCTCTCTTTCTCTCCTTCTTCTGGTTTTTTGGCTAATCTTTGTCGTCTTTATATTAGGTCTGAAAAGATGCGGGAAGAGCTGCAGGTTGAGATGGTTAAACTATCTCAGGCCAAACATTAAACATGGTGATTTCACTGATGAAGAAGATAGGATTATCTGCAGCCTGTTTGCCAGTATTGGAAGCAGGTAGGCTTTCGTTTTAACTCTTCCTTCCCTCCTCTCCTACTTGCTCATGATCCCAAAGAAAATTTTAAAACTATAAACGAACAACCTCCAAAAAGGGTGTCAATCATTTCACTTTAACCAAAATTATCAACGGCCTTGATGAAGGAAGAATATTTAATGAATTTTATCTAAAAGGTAACAAGGAAAATAAACTACTCGTTTATTCTTCTGCTTGCATGCCAAGTCCAATTTGAACACCATTATCTACTTAGGCTCTTAGAAGAAAAAAAGCATAGATTTTATTTACTTATAATGGAACGTTTTTCTTTCCCAACATGCAATTTGCAGATGGTCAATAATAGCTGCTCAGTTACCAGGAAGGACAGACAATGATATCAAGAACTACTGGAACACCAAGCTTAAGAAGAAACTCATGGATATGACTATGACTTCTCAATCCCAGAGAAAACCACCAGCATTCCCACCTTCTCATCAAACTCCATTTGTTACATTATCATCTCTATACAAAGACTGCCCTAGTTATTACACTCCAACTGGATCTTTCACAGCCTTTGAACCAATGTCATCGGTTCAACCTGATCTTTTGAACAATGAAAGCCCTACCTTTGCTACCAATTCTTCTTTTATTCACACCTCGGAGAGTTTGATGAGTTACATTCAGTATTATCCAGCGAAAGAAAACTTTCTCATGTTTGGGAGTGGAGAACCAAGCTGCAGTTCATCTGATGGAAGCTCTAGCCACATCAGCTACGGGAGAGAGATCAAGCAAGAAGACATGAGCAATTTCCAGGGTTTTGGTGCCTCTAATAGCTATGGAGATGATTTTAAGTTCATGTTGAACCATGGCACCAATACTAGAGGTGAATATGTTAGCCAATGGATTGAGAAGCCAAGTGGGTACAATTTCAACAAAGATCTTGAAGAGATTAAGAGGTTGATTAGCTCTAGCAGTAATAATGGCTGTAGCGACAACTTCATTGATGAAAACAAGACAGAAGAGAAAGTCATGTACTACTACTACTGAATCCACTGACTGCAGGTGTAAAATCAGAAAGATTTGATGGGGTAAGGGGCAAAGGTTGGATTGATGGATTTGATAGTGTTTGGAGATTCAAGACTTTCAGTTTCTGGGGTTTTGTGTTATGATGAAATGAAACATTTCTACTTTTGACAGTACATGGTAAAAGCTCTAAAGCTCTTTTTTATATATATTTTGCACATTACTGCTTTAGAGAGGTGATAATGGTGCTATTGTTCTACGAACCTCTCACTCACTGCAACCCCTCCAATAAAAAAAATTATGTGTTTATGAAAGCTAGACAAGTAATCATCATCATTCAAGAACAAAGAATCACTGGGATAAAGTTAAACCAAGCATGCACTGTTCTATGCTGTATTTCCTACTTTTGTTTATAATTGTCTTTCTGTGAATTTTCAAGTCATTTGCCAGGGATTAAGTATCCTCGAAAATACAATCATAATCCTCAGAAAACAATATTGTGCATCCTTCCAATGAATGGCAGTAGTATCTTTTTAGGTTCTCTTCTGGCATTGTTTGTCTAAAATATTGAAGACCCAGAGCCTTATTTTAATGAACAATGTCAGACTTTTAAGCTGGAAACTTGTTTCCCGTGTATTTTAAAACAATATGGCGATGCTGGAGATTTTTGGAATTTTATGGAGGAACCAAACCTTTAAAATAACTTAATTCTATTTTTTTAACTCAATCCTCTTTAGTTAGGTGTATAAATATAAGGCTTACAAGACACTCAAATTTCTATAAAAATATATCAATGAAGTTCTTCACTTTTTTATATCTACAAAACTTTCGAATTAAGAAATAAAATGAATTAAAACTTTAAATTTAAAAATTAATTTTGACTATTAAGTCTTAATAATTTTTATAAGATATTAGTATCATGTGATACATCTAATTCTATCAAGCAATATATATATAATTAAATAATTTCTAAAATAATTATAAAAATCTAAATATTTATTAAAAATCAATTTTTTTAGAAAAAAACACTTGAAAATATTTTGATGTGATGTGTGATATCGTATGATTAAAAAACTATTAGATTTAACGAAAAATAATAGAGAAAACAATTAGTTGGTAAAACTTTCAACTATAAGAACTTAATTGAGGATTAAAAACGGAAAGGTTTAATTTATATTTTAAAAGTAGGAGAAGTTTAAATACCCTTAAGTCTAAATATAAATGAAGCGATTTTAAAGAATTCAAAAAGTTCATCAACTCCATGCATACGTGTTCATGGGGGTAACAATAAACAATTCAAATGTTTGTTTGAAATTAGTTGGCTTCGATTCATCACCTTTTGAAAAGCTAAGTATGATTCGAGGTTTTCTTTTGGTTGGTAGTAGCTTGGATTCAGGACAGGATATGAGTCTGACTATTGCTGTATGCTCCAATGGTTAGAGTGCATAATATGATACAAAATATTGCAATAACAAAAGCTATATGGATATACTACAAGGTTTTTAAAATTTCGTCCATTGAACCACAAATAAAATAATAAACAATAAATCTTCAATTAAGGTATTAGTATGAAATAAATCACTTTCAGATTTGTTTTAATAAGTTTGTGTTTGTTACAGAACCTTTACAGACACTTATACTCTGGTTCATTACCTTGAAAACAACGATCTGCAGATGTGATGACATATGCTTTGCTAAATTTGGACATTCTTTTATCTACTTCTAGAGCTTCATTTAATTAAGCAAGAGACCATCATGCAACAACTAATTACTATATGTTAGCTATTAGAGGGAAAATACTTAAATAAAATTCAATTTGTAAGTAAATTATTAAAGATCTGGAACCTGTATAGACATTAATTAATGTTATCATGTTTGCGGATGGCAAAATTGAAAATGTATGAAGAAGGGCTTAATTTGGAGTGTTGACATTGGAAATGATTGAGAGGGAATCCCCATTGGGAAACACTCCGATGAGCTCCAAAATTGCATCATCACAAAATCTCTGTCAGGCTGCATCGCTGTTCCGTGAGATCCAGCCAGCCTTTTATATTTTGTAAACAAACACACACTGTTCCGATCTGAAATCTATGATTATAATTTTGTATGGTAAAGATTAATTTGGTATTTTCGTTATAATACATTGGTATTAGTATACAGCAATAATCTTTCTTGCGAATGTCAAACGATTGTGATACCTACTGACAACTGACAAATAAAATATTATTAATTTTTTTTCCAGGATAAATAATGAAGAGGTTATTCGTTAACGCCAACCTCTAATCTTCGGGCATTATGCAAATTATAATCCACTTTCAACTTCAGAGGTAATTAAATATTACTGGGATTGGGAAAAAGATCAATCCCAATTTTGACGGCTTAACAACCAATTTTGTCCCTAGGGAGAAATGAAGCGCAATGTAAAAAGTGAAACGGGAAATAATTTATTGCATGCAAAATTAACCAACTCTGTTTGAAAAATGAAGCCCATTAGGCATCACATTTTGAAGTGTGAGCCTGGAAGATCATGTAACTCCATTTTCCTCGATATTGTAAATGATGTTGCAATCAAGTTTTCAAAACCCTTGGTTCAATCCTTGAAGTTCTTCTACTTAATGGACTACCACTTCAACTTTGTTAACAGTTTCAAAGTTCAAAAGAAGCTTGGCCCAAGGTTTCCATATGATCAAAAAAGTCGTCAAGTGATGAGATTTTTAAAACCTTTAAACAAAGTCCTGAGTTTAGAATTTGGTGATGCTCTATACAGTAGTTTTCAAATCAGCCAATAACCATTGGGGTCCTTAATGAAAGCAATGCCTGTAGGATGTAAACAGATTGATGAATTAGGCATTAATAAAAGCACTTGAAAACGTAATAAATGTGAGAAAGGAGGCATTATGGCCGGATGAAGAACGGTGGAGGAGAAGAGGTGAAGAGTGATAAGTAAGAAAGGAAATATGAGAATTATTATTGAAACTATATATGTTAAAGAAAAGGGCTAATAAACTAACTGTTTATTTCTAACAATAAAACATAAAGCAAGTGTGATAGCTTTAATTTCTTCTCATTCATCCATTAAATTTCTTCATTCAATTTCAAACTCCAAATTCCACATGACATAACCCATTGAAAAACTCTTGAGGAAAAATTGGGAGTTTGGCAAACTTAGTCGAATTAGAAATCGGGAACTCATATGTGTAAGTTCAATACAATCACACAAAATGAGGAATTTAACACTTTTATATTTATGCATGAATAAAAAATTCTCAGTAATTAAGAGATTTTTTATTAGTTCTTGAGTTTTGGGTTCGAGCATCGCATATGCAGGAATATGAATGTTCATTGTCAAATAGTTGAAAGTATTTGAATATATACTACCTTGTATTTATCATTGATTTATAAAAAATATTTTTAAGTTTCTCTATTATTTTAACAGTTATTTTTTAATTTACCATTAATATTTATAAAAATAAAATTATGTTTTGTTTTGAAAAATAAGTGAAATGTTAAATTTTAATTATGTTAACGTGATAATCTACATATATTTTATATTGTCATATTAATAAAAAATGTTATTATAAAAATTATTTTTTAAAAAGAAATTGCCAACCAAGCGATTATATCAACTATGTTAGAAAAGTTAGTATTTTTATTTAAAAAATAGTATTTTCATTTTTTAAAGGTTGATAGTAAAATTTAGTTAAAAGAAATTAAAGTTAATTTGATAAAATATGTAAACGTTAAAAGTTAAATTTATTTTTTAAATGTTTACAACTTTGAAAAATAACTTGGACACGATAAGTTTTGATTTGCTTTTAGAGGGTTGACTTTTTCCAATTCAGGATCATTAAATCTTAAGAAAAATATAATCAAAACCGGATTTAATGTGATAATCTTTAATCTAATAAAACAACTCTGAATACTTTTAAATCAATTATATATTATTTAGAATTTTCAAGTTTCATTTCCTCCTAATTTTCTCATCATCGTAGTTATTCTCGTCTCATAATATTATTCTTTTTAGAAGACTTGAGTTTGAGCATTTATATATGTAATATGTGTTCGTATTGTTAATTGACTAAGAAATATTCCACAAGATAATACCTTATTATCACTCTAGACTATTAAAAAAGTGTAAAATACACAAATAACCCTCTAATTATAGGATATTTTTTGTTATGTCCCATAACTATTAAAAGTTTTAAAATGGTCCCCGACTATTTATTATGTTCCAAACTTATCATTTTTCGTTAAAAAATTAACGATCGTCTGATCTGGATGTTAACATATTGAATGAGATATAATAGTCGTTTGAGATTACGAAATCAGATTTTATCATATCTCAATCAGCAGGTCAACGTCCATCTCAGACTGCTGTTAAATTTTTAACGGAAAATGATGAGTTCAGAACATAATAAATAATTAGATGACAATTTTATAACTTTTAATAATCATGGGACTCAACAAATCAATTTTATATGAAATACCCCAAATTTTGACTAGTGACTAAAATGTAAGTTTTGAAAGTTTAAGGGTTAAAAATATAAACTTTGTAAAATTTTAGGGACCAAAAATGTAATTTTAAAAAATTATATATTTTAGCTCGTAAATGAAAAGGTTGGCCTAAAGAGAGAATTTTTGTGGGAATCATATTTTCAGTACGAGATTTGTGTTAAAAGCTATAAAGCGATAAAGTTCGGTATTGAAATCAGATAATCAGATCAAAGCAGAATTTTAGGAAAATTTGAAGGATGTTAGAAAATGGTTGGAAATATTATTTTCATATTTTATATCAGATAAATATGGCTTAGAATAGTGTAATTTTTTAGATTTGACTGAACAGTAAAACTTTAGTGACTAAAATGCAATTTTCAAAAATTGCATGGCCAAATTAGAAATTCAAACCCAAGTTGATTCATCTTTGCCCAAGGAATTAGATAGAGAATTAATCTACATGAAATTCTCTATCACTTGGTATAAAAATTACATGGAAATCATGCTTAGATGTTGAGATTCATGAATTGGGTGGTTGAAGGACATGTTTGGTTTTGAAGATTTGATGGAATATTTTTAAGTTATTGAAGTTGTTGGATAATTCTAATTCATGAGTGATGATTAAAATCAAGTGTAGAAGCTTAAATCATGTTAGGCCTTGGTTAGGGTTTGTAGAGTTGATTGAATTTTTATTGAATTTGATGATGTGATGATTGGAATAACATGAATTTAGTGCTAGGAGGTTGAATTCATGCTTGAAATTGAATGGAAATCAAGCCCTATGTACTTGGATAGGTTAGACCACATGAAGAAAATTAGGGGGGAAATGTTGAAAATTTTCTTATGGTCTAGGATTGATATTAGAAGTATTCCATGTGAATTGGAGATTGTTTTGGATCAATGTGAGAAAGGATTTTGGGACCTTATTGAATAAATGTGATATTTGGAGTATTCAATGATAATATTCAGTATTGAGAAGCTAGAAAATTAAGTTGGAAAGTTATTTGGAACCAAATTGCAAATTTGGTAAAATTTTGGGTTGGAATTCGAAAGGTTATAAGAAAATGGGGACTTGTTTGCAAGTTAGTAAATATAGAAGTATCATTTAGGTAAATTAGGACGATTCTGGAAATTTTGGAAGCTTGCTAACATTTTTGTTTAATTATTAAGTTTAAATCAAATTACAAGTTTACAGAGATTGGAAGTTGAATTGACAAAGTTTAAGAAAGTTTAGGATGGATTTGCAAACTTTTGAATGTTTAAGTATTAATTTGAATATTTTATTGAGGTGCTGGAAATTTTATGTTATTAATGTGATATCATCATAATGGTGAAGGGTCATTATGAAGTTAAAAGAAAAGTTAAGGTGAATTCTAGAAAGAATTCATAATTAGTGGTTTGATTGTGTAATTGGAAAAAGTTGAAGGGTTGATAGTGAAAATAAATATTCATAGGATCAAATAAGTATTTTGAGAAGTTTGAAAGTTAAGGTGGAAGTACAATTTAGTTTTATATCGATTTAAGTATCGGATTTATTTCTATCGAATTTTATATTTAAGTTTAGATTATGTTAGTTCGATGCTAACATATATTTGAATATTTTATTTTATTATATATTGTCGCCAGATCAAGGTAAATCTAGTGATTCAAGTAGCTTGAAGGGAAGAAAAAATTATGGGATCGAGGAGACTATCATGGAGAAGGTTCGATAGCGTGGCAAAGGTTCGTGCATTTAATTCGTGTTTGTGCTCTCGTACAAACATTGGCTTGTGATAAGTTAGTGACAGAGTTACAATAGTAATAAGTGACTCCTAATGTTATGTGAATTGTTATTCTAGCCTAAAGATCCATTTATTAAGCTTACAGAATTATGAAATTAAGCTAAGGAAGCTAACTAAGGAAAGTTGTCTAGAAATTTGAATTCGAATAGAGAGTTTAGAAATTTACCATAAATTATGCAAAATTGATTAGAAGATGATCTTTATACCTTTAGTTTCGTATATTAATATATCTTCATTTAAAATAGACATTGACTGATTTCGGGGTGTACACAAAAAGATATGAATTTTTAATCGGTGATAGGTCAAAAAATAGGACAGTAGATTCTGCCCGAAACAGTTTCTGTCAGTCAACTTTGAAAATTCACTATGAATTGTACAAGTGGAACTAGACGAAGGGCCTTATATGGTTAGATTCATATTGGAGTCTAGTTTTCATTAGAGCAAACAAAATATTTTTTCAGTATATTAATTAATACAAAATAATATTTGTTTGAAGGTAGTGCAAACTGTTAGAATATAGAATTTTGATCAATTGTATATTGAAAGTAGTGGAAGGCAAATGATTTAAATCTAAAGCTTAGTGAGGCTTATATTTTGATTTAATAATAATAATAATCAAGTGTTAAAGTGAGTGCTTATTAGTTATCAGTTATCAGATCAGCTTTGGTACATTCGTGTATCAATGTTCAGCAGCGTTGGTGCTCAGGTTATGATTGCATTGAAGTGCATCATATCTCAATTTCAGTTATGATTCGACACCGTGTTGTGCCTAGTGCGCACCTTAAACTCACGTATCTTATATTCTCTTACATATACATTGGGCTATAATAGTAAGTGTGAATGTTATGACAATATATAAAAGAAAAGAGCATAGACTTGCAAAGAAAGTTATGAAATATGTTCGAATGTTAAGAACAAAAGCTATTTATGATATTTAATGATGACTTACATAATTTTTAATGTTTTTAGGTTTTCAGAAGGAAAAACGGTTTGACTAGCCCGATTTGAAGTTTAATGTTTTTATTTAAATTACAATTTGTTTCTTATATTAATGAAATTTATGGTTTTATATCACTTTAGTTATATTACTGCCTCACTAAGTTTTACTTAGCGCGTTATGATTTTTATGTGTAGGTTCGAAGAAAGTAGAGGTCGTGAACTGAGGAGCTTGTCAACATCTTATGCAAAAAAAAAAATAAATAAAACCTACTGACAGTATCAATAAAACATCTTAACTTTGGCTTATTAGTGACATGTACATTATATCTGTTGGATTGCTTTATCAGATTTATTTTAAAATGGCTTGTAATAGTAATTAGTATTATTTTCTTTAGTTTTGTCTAATTTTAATATTAATAGTATTTATGAGTGAATAGTATAAATATTATAATTTAAATGGTTTAAAATCAACCAATATTAGACAGTTGTATTTGGATATGAACAACACTGAACTGCTTAATTGCTGATTGAAATCAGATTAGTTTTCAATGATGAAACAATATTTTATAAATTTATAAGATTAAGGAAAAAAATTTAAAGTCAAAAATAAAATTATTAAATGAAATAAAATTTAAGTATTTAAGTTCAGGAAAATGTCAGTTGAGTTGATGTTATATCTATAGCTCGTATTAACAGACATATATAAATTAGGGGTATTATATTATAATCAGGAGATCGTTTGTATACTCTACTCTAAAAACAATCTCTCCAAGTCGTTCCTATAACCTCTGCTTTTTATTTTCTTTGCTTTCTTTCTCCAATTTCTTCGTCTCTTCTACATATTTTCTCTCTTGATTTTTTATTTATATTTTTGAATGCTTTTAATTTTACATATCGAGTTCAATTTGCTTTGTGATATTTGTTTCGAAAGTATTTAATTTTTCTATTTTTTTTTGTTTTATCATTTGTGAATGTTTAGGAATTTTTTATGAATGGGAAGGTTTTTTTTTAGAGTTTTTGTTAATTTTTTTAAAGTTAGATTTTAAGATTTAATAAATTAGTCAAAGTTCGATTGCTAGTAGTTATTTAGTTAAATAGAAAATCTACATTTGAGTGAGAAAATTTGAAAGAACTTAGATATTCAATTTAGGTTGGGTTGGGATTAAATTTTTATCTTAAAATTCAAGATCGATTCAAGAAGGAAGGAATATCGTACAAAAATCGGGACATATCATAATTGAATAATTTTTTTAATTAGAATTGGAATGACTAAAAATCTGATTTATGCCTATTCCTAAGAAAACATAAATCACAAATTGAAGTTTTGAAGAAAACATCTAATGGACTATGGATATAATTCCCATCGTAATGGCAAGAAATGAACCATTACATATTGCATTTTTCATGGAATCTATTAATATATTGTGGTTAGATTAATGCAATAGAGAACTAGTACTGTACTTCATAATCGAAGTTACGACACGCACAACATTATTGAAGATTATAGATCGTAGGTAGAGCGTTATTCTTGAGATAGCAACAAGACAGCAACTGGCAGTGTCACTGAAACTATATAACATAATTTTGTTTTAGTATACTTCAATATCCATTTTATAACATAAAACCTAATCATATATTGAACTATAAGTACTTGACAAAATCTGTTGACTTGAAAGAGTCCCTATTTCACTTGCTAAACAATGACAAATTGAGATCTCTTCGCCTAAAATTTTCAAGTACTTTTATTACTTTCCCCTCTAATTCATGAACTTCACAGTTTTAATTTCCACAAGCACCTTGTCAAATTTGGTGCCAATGCATGCAATATAAAAAGCAAGGTTTGAGTACCGAGCAACTTTGTTGGTGTAAACCAGGTATAATTCCATTCGAAGACTTGACAGGATTTGCTTCATCAAGTCATAATCAGATATACTTGTAGTAGGCTAATATATATTACTGACCTTGGTTAATAGTGTTGATCCACCAAAAATACTCAGCCGCTTGCACCAACCATCGACAGGCGTGGGTGCTGTGCTTTATTTTGGATAAGAAAGTGATTTTATTTATAAAAGCAGCAGTTAAATGCCTACATCAAACCGTCCCACCCAATTTGTCCTCAGAAAATCAATTCATTCAGTCAAAACGGTATATCATAAGTTTCCATTTCTAGTTCAGCAAATGTTGGTGAGGCTGAGGCGTGGAATTACATGATATATACTAACAGGGCAGGCGGGCAGCTGCTCACCTTTGAAACGTATGTCAAACAAGCACGAGCTTATTAGTTCTCTAGAAAGCGACAACTTCTCCGATGCAGTAAAGTTGAGTGAGAAACGAAAGGGCAAAAGACGCAAGATTGTTGAAAGAGCTCCTTCTCAGAGAAAAATGTTTATCAATTTTGTAGATTGGCTAATACCAGATGGAATATTACTATTACACAAAGACATGTTTGTTGAGTTTGGGAGTGTGGTTTTTTTTATAAATGGAAGAATTCCAGAGATAGTTTGATTGAATTCGATCCACCCTTGAAAAAAAAACAAAGTTACGCTGATGTCTTATCTAGGGTTCTTGAGCTTTTGACCCTCTGTTGGAAATAAAACACTCACACAAACAACTTTTATTGAAACTCAAACAAATATTACAAGAGTACTCTCACTCAAAAACAAGAACTACAACTCACTCTTATAAGACTTTGCTTCTTCACTCACTTAGAAGCTCTTAATTTTTCTTGATGCTTAAAACTAAAATGGGAAGGGGTATTTATACTACTCAAGAACAATCCTACACCACACAAATAAACTAATTTAAACCATTACAAATTCAACAAATATCTAACTCTCACCTAACTAAATTGATGTAAGCAATGACATCATTAATTAAATGATGTAAGCAATGACATCTTTAATTAAATGATGTAAGTAATGACATCAATTTAGTTTGGGTTTGGGTTTAGGCTCCCATAATGGATCAAGTTTATGATCCAACACCCTCCCTTAAACTTGATCTCGTGACCCCTAGTAGGTTCCTTAATCTTAAGAAGTCTTCGCTGGTCAGTGGCTTGGTAAAAATATCAGCAACTTGATCTTGTGACTTCACATATTCAACTTCCACATCTTTTCTTGCAACACACTCCCTTATATAGTGGTAGCGAATATCAATGTGCTTGCTTCGATCATGGAATACTGGATTCTTCGCTAAGGCAATGGCTGACTTGTTGTCGACACAAACCTTGGTAGGCTCTTCTTGTATCAAACCAATCTCCTTCAATAGATTTCTAAGCCAAATTGCATGACAAACACATGAGGTAGCAGCAACATATTCCGCTTCACAAGTGGACAATGTGACAATCGGTTGTTTCTTTGACATCCATGTGAATGCAATATCTCCCATGAAAAATACGAATCCAGTAGTGCTCCTTCGATTATCTATGTCTCCACCCCAATCACTGTCGCTATATCCAACAAGCTTGTAATCATTAGAAACTGAATAGAACAAGCCAAAGTCAATTGTACCTTTCAGATAGCGAAGAATTCTCTTTGCAGCTTTAAAATGGGTGGTTGTTGGGGATTCCATGTAGCGACTAACCAATCCAACTGCGTGAAGAATATCGGGTCTCGTGCAAGTTAGATAGCGTAGACTTCCTACCAAACTTTTGAAGAATGTTGGATCTACACTTTTTCCTTCTTCATGTTTGGTCATCTTGATCCCGTATTCTGCCGGTGTGCTTATTGGCTTACAGTTCTCCATCTTGAACTTCTTCAGTATCTCCTTTGCATAGCTTTCCTGTGAAATGAAAATTCCATCATTTTGTTGCTTAACTTCAATGCCAAGGTAGTACGCCATGAGCCCCATGTCTGTCATCTCGAATTCTTTCATCATCACATCCTTGAATTCATTAAACATGCTTGGGTTGCTTCCAGTGAAGATCAAATCGTCCACGTAGAGGCACACGATCAAAATATCTTCATCTTTGATCTTGATATATAGAGCATGCTTGTAGGGACATTTGTTGAAAC
This sequence comes from Hibiscus syriacus, assembly GCF_006381635.1. Taxonomy (NCBI): domain Eukaryota; kingdom Viridiplantae; phylum Streptophyta; class Magnoliopsida; order Malvales; family Malvaceae; genus Hibiscus; species Hibiscus syriacus. The sequence goes on from NW_024062670.1 coordinate 104,960, forward strand.
CATTCTCTTGGAAGTACTTGTCGATTCGGCTATTCCATGCCCTTGGTGCTTGTTTTAGCCCGTAAAGAGCCTTCTTCAACTTCAACACCTTGTCTTCATGCCCTTTGACTTCATAGCCTGATGGTTGCTGAATGTAAAGTTCCTCTTCAAGAACTCCATTTAGGAAGGCGGAATTTACATCCATCTGTTGTATCTTCCACTTGTTTTGAGCTGCCAAAGAAATGATTAGTCTGATAGTCTCCAATCGAGCAACAGGAGCAAATACCTCATCATAGTCAATTCCAGCCTTTTGACTATAGCCTTTAGCAACTAGCCTCGCCTTGTGCCTTTCAATCTCTCCTTTGGCATTTTGCTTTGTTTTGTACACCCATTTGACACCTATCGCCTTATGTCCCTTAGGAAGTGAGGTAAGTTCCCATGTGTCATTCTTCTCGATGGCCTTGATTTCTTCGTCCATCGCATCTCTCCATTTCTTTTCTTGTACCGCTTCTTGAAAGCTCACTGGTTCACAATCGGTAAACAAACAAAATAATGTAAGATTATCTTGTCGTTCAGTTACCTCATAGAGATCTCTAAGGCTTCTTGTGCGTTGCACAACTCTTTCACTTTGACTCCCACTTGACGATGATGAAGGTGATGAGTCTCCTTGAGTGGTAGATGTTGGTGAAGTGGGTGGAGTTGCAAGCTCTTGTTGAGATTCATCTAGTTGCTCCCTCATTGTCTGCTCATCTTCTTCAAACTGAGGAAAGAAATTGAAGTCATCTGTATGAGAGTTAAAATCCCATTCTCCTTCTTCGTTGAAGACCACATCTCGACTAATCACAAGCTTCTTATTGTCTGGATTGTACAACTTGTAGCCCTTCGAATTAGCATCATAGCCGATGAAGATAAAACTCGCTTTTATCATCAAGCTTCGTTCTTCTCTCGTCTGGTACGTGAACATGGGCTATACTTCCAAAGGTTCTCAAGTGGGAAATGCCAGGCTTTCTTCCACTCCATGCCTCTTGCGGTGTCTTTCCCCATACACTTCTTGTTGGAGATCGATTTGACAAGTAGACTGCACACGATACTGCTTCCGCCCAAAATTCTTTGGGTAGTTTCTTGCTTTTGAGCATGCTTCGTGCCATGTCGAGGATTGTTCTATTCTTTCTTTCTGCCACACCATTTTGCTGGGGGTATCTAGGAACTGTCATTGGTCGACGAATTCCATTTGCTTCACAGAACTCTTGAAACTCCCTGGAAGTAAATTCTCCACCTCGATCGGATCTCATGGCTTTGATCTTTTTACCGCTTTCTCTCTCCACTGCTGCTTTGAACTTCTTGAAGACTTCAAAAACTTCTGACTTCTGTTTCAAGAAATATACCCAGGTTTTTCTTGAAAAATCATCAATGAAGAGAAGAAAATAGTTATTGTTACCGAGAGAGCTTGGCTTGATCGGTCCACAGACATCGGTATGGATGAGCTCAAGTGGCTTCTTAGCTCTTGTCTCTGACTCCTTTGGAAAGCTTTTCCTGAATTGTTTCCCGACTAGACACCCTTCACAGAGCTGGTCAGGATGGTTGATGTGAGGTAGTCCTTTCACCATCTCCTTCTTAGATAATAGCTCTAGACCTCCAAAATTGAGATGCCCAAATCGAAGATGCCAAAGCCATGATGCATCTTTGTAGCAAGCTTTCAGGCACTTTGCAACATCATTTTGTATGTTGATCAAGAACATTCTATTCTTTGACATCGGCACTTTAGCAATGAAATTATTCTTATCATCTTTTATAGAAAGATTATAATTATTTATATGAATATCATAACCTTTCTCTACCAGTTGCCCTAAACTTAAAATGTTACTTTTCATATTGGGCACATAGTAGACATTTGAAATAAATTAATGTCTCCCATCTTTCAAACGGATAAGAATGTTACCTCTCCCTTTCACTGCTATTGTGGAATCATCTCCAAACGAAACATTTCCACTTACTGACTCGTCTAGCTCCACAAACATGTCTTTCCTTCCACACATGTGATTGCTTGCACCACTGTCAAGATACCAGGAATTTGCTTGGCCACCATCAGTTTCCTTTCGTGCTAGAAGAAGAGTTTCTTTGCCATCTGTCTTTTCCTCCACGAAATTGGCCTTCTCCTCAATTTTGTTGTTGGGAGCTCTACATTCTGAAGCATAATGCCCAAATTTTTGACAATTATAACATCGAATTTGAGATTTGTCATACTTTGAGTTTGGATTAATTCTTCCACGGCCTCGTGTTGAGCTTTCTCCTTTCTCATAGTTATTGTTGGAATTGTTATTGCTGTAATTCCAGCCTCGTCCACGATCTCGACTTCCACCTCGTCCATGGCCTCTACCTCTGCCTTGGCCACGTTGGTTTCTATCATTGCGTTGGCTCTCATGCATATCCTTGAGTTGCAGCTTGAGGAGTTGCTCAGTAAACTCATGCTTCTTTTTATGCTTCTCTTCGTATGCTTGCAATGATCCTTGGAGCTGTTCGATCTTCATTTCTTCCAAGTCTTTAGTTTCTTCAATCGTCACGACGATATGCTCAAATTTGGGATCCAACGAACGGAGTATCTTCTCTATTATCCTCACATCGTCTAACTTTTCACCATTTCTTTTTAATTGATTAGAAACAACTACTACTCTTGAGAAATAATCTGAAATAGACTCAGATGCTTTCATGTTTAAGGATTCGAATTCACCTCTTAATGTTTGGAGACGAACCTTCTTCACTTGCTCGGATCCTTTGTAAGAGGTTTGCAGCTTCTCCCACGCTTCCTTGCTAGAGCTTGCACTTGAAATCTTTTCAAAACCATCATCATCTAATGCTTGATAGATGAGGTAGAGAGCCTTCTTGTCTCTCTTTCTTGAATCCTTCAAAGTTGTCTTTTGATCTGGTGTAAGAGTAGCAAAAGCATCATCATCCGCAGGCTCGTTATAGCCTTTCTCTATGATATCCCACACATCTTGTGATCCAAGAAGTGCCTTCATTTTGATACTCCAATTGTCGTAGTTGTTGTTGTTGAGTGTCGGAACTTGGAATGGTGCCATACCATTTGCCATATCTCTCAATATAATGAGATTTTGTAAAATCCGATTGCACGGATGAATCTGGAACGATGAAAAAAAACTTTGGAGGGACTTGGACAACTCGGTCAAGGGCTCCAACTCGGCTGACTCGGCTCAACTCGGTGAATCAACTCGATTTTCTGGCAGCAGTCTTCCGGCGGTGCGTGGCGGTGCGTCAGAACTCAGATTGAGAAAATTCTGGCGGCGTCGTATTCCTCTCGTCGAGACCTTCGATCTTTCCAACTCGCTCTGATACCACTTTGTTGGAAATAAAACACTCACACAAACAACTTTTATTGAAACTCAAACAAATATTACAAGAGTACTCTCACTCAAAAACAAGAACTACAACTCACTCTTATAAGACTTTGCTTCTTCACTCACTTAGAAGCTCTTAATTTTTCTTGATGCTTAAAACTAAAATGGGAAGGGATATTTATACTACTCAAGAACAATCCTACACCACACAAATAAACTAATTTAAACCATTACAAATTCAACAAATATCTAACTCTCACCTAACTAAATTGATGTAAGCAATGACATCATTAATTAAATGATGTAAGCAATGACATCTTTAATTAAATGATGTAAGTAATGACATCAATTTAGTTTGGGTTTGGGTTTAGGCTCCCATAATGGATCAAGTTTATGATCCAACACCCTCCACAGAAGAAGAAATAAAATCTGTTCTTTTTTATATCAGCAAAATGGATTAGTATTAATGAAAAAGTGCCAATGGCATTAGCAGAAAGGAACACCCAAATCAAACATAAATGAAAAAAAAAATTAACAGAACAATAATAAAATATCAGCAAACAACCAAAGGAGAAAGTCGAGCAGATCCTGCTTTAGCCAGGGCGTCAGCAGACAGCAGTTCCGTTTGCTTCTCGGAAAATATTGAGTTATTGACAAAAAACAGCTCCCAGTATTTCCAAGCTGAATTAGAGAGTTTATTCAAGACAATATGTAGAATTTGGTGGTTTTCCCGAAGGAAATAATATTAAGTCCGAAGCCCCGTGCACTACATTTCAGAACTTCCCTTTTCAGGCTTGAAAAAAAGAGAAACATTTCCTTTCAGGTATTTATGAATCATATGATCTTTGGAAATCAGTAATGTATAATTTGATCCTAATGTTAATTCACATGCTTCCTATTAGAAAATATGCATTACCTTAATTTATTCTTCAACAAAATCAAATCAAAATTACTACTGACTGTTGCAGAAAGGAAAGAGACATAATTAAAGCTTGAGAAACCCTAGCGAAGCCCCTTCAAAGCTTCAATAGCGGCCCCCAGCCTAGCTAGCTAGGGATGTTTATCCAAACAAGACCTGAAGCTGCAAACCCGCTTGGCCCTCGTTAGAATCTAACACAAGAAATCAAGGAGTTGAAAAGTAAACAGGAAAACACATACATATCAGAAGCTGAAGCTAGTTACAATGGAAAGTGAAATGGATAAAGATATGATGCGTCTAAGAAAAGGAAACCAAAATGGCTTTCATCTGCACCTGCACCTGCACCTCCTTGTCTCGGCCTTATCCTGTTTTCACCAACTGTACAAACACATCTGCTTTATATATATATATTAGTTTCTGAAAGCTGAAGCAGAAAAAATAAGAAGGTGCAGGTGCAAATGCAGATAAAGCCATAAAGTCTACAGCTTAGCAAGACTCGGTTACTTGAATAAGCTACGCCCAGACAAAGCAAGCCACCCCAGCTTCCTCATCACTCACAAAAATTATCAGGTCTATTTATAATACAAGTTGGGACGCTTCTTCTTCAAACTCCAGTTTTTATAAAAGAAATTATGGAGTATCTTTTAGATTTCTTTAGGATAATGAATGGATAGTTTATTTATTAATTAATTTAAAATATAAATTATAAACCGTAATTTAAAACAAACTCTTCAAATGAAAAGTGTTTTACAATTTGATTCGTTGATTGTTAAAATCAAAAAGAGAAATAGTGGTTAAATATATGACAAGACAGGCTTCATTATTTACTGTCTTTATGTGAGACAAACTATTTATGCTGTCCAAGGAACCAACTAGGGGTCAAGGGGGGCTTCCACCCAGCCCACGTGATGCACACTATTTAGAGAACGTGGGCATTTGGGCTCTTTCTAATCATAAACTGCCACGTGTATACCACGTTGCAAATTCACACGAATGGGACCTGGTGCCTCGTGGGCTTCTGTCTTACAAACCTAACCTGGCTAGTAGTACTTGATAATTATTTGGATGCAATAATAAAACATGGAAGTTTTGCAATAACAATTAAGAAAGGGGGTTAATTACATCACATGCCTTCAAATTATAACTCTTGTTTTAAATTGGTCTTTTTAACTTCAAATATTTCAATTTTATCCTTAAACTATGACTTTCACTTTAAATTAGTCCTTAAACTTTTGAATATTTTAATTTCATCCCTAAACTATAACCCTCTTTCTAAATTGGCCCTCAAACTTTTGAATATCTCAATTTCATTACCTATTTCATCCAAATATGTGATTAGTTTCAACCTTAGTTTAACTTAAATTTTGTTTTTTTTCAAACATATAATAATATAACTTGATCTAACTACTTTATTAACAAGAGATGTGATTAGTATAATACGTATATTGAGAATCAAAGAACTCCATCAAATCATAAGATATTACAGTAAGCAATAACAAGGACAAGAAGAGAAATGAGAAAGAAATTCACTGTAACAATGAATATCAATAGCAAATAAAGAGGCAAGAGGAATGCATGCACACGGATCGATCAATTAATTACTGCGTTCATGAACCTTGGTGGAAGAAGAAGCAATTATTGAACGACTGCAAGAACAAGATGGGCATTAAATAGGAATTAGGGTAAAAGAAGAGGAAAAAAATGTTGGCAGATGATCTAGCCTTTAAGCTCGAAAGCCTTTTTTGTATAGCCCAAATTAGTCTACCAGGTCAACACATAAAGCTTGACCTGACTAAAACCATTAGGGCCTTAACTGAATAACAAACTAAACAATTCAATTTTAACAACCACCAGCTAGCACCACACTTTAACATTCACTCCACTTCTTCAAACTTCTTGGGGAAAAAACAGCAACCTTGACCATCAACACATATTTGCTTCAAGGAAAACACCTTCAGAGTCTGTCTCAACTCGTGAGTACATTAGCAACTTGAAACTTAGCATGTACATAATTCACTTCAAGCATCCCATTGCCAACCTTTTCACGCACAAAAGTGAACATCAAGGTCTACATGCTTGATTTTTGCATGCAAAACCGAATTATCAACCATTGCAATTGTATTTGTATTATCGTACCAGATTACAAGAGGTTGAGAGAGACAAACACCCATATCACCTATGAGAGCCTTGACCCATATAGAATTGGAATGTATAGTTTGGGATGGAATTGGAATATTCAAAAAGTTTAGGGACTAATTTAGAATGACAGTTATAGTTTGGTGATGAAATTAAAATGTTCAAAAGTTTGAGGATTAATTAGAATAATACTCATAGTTTAAGGATAAAATTATAATATTTAAAAGTTTATGGACCAGTTTAAAATAACAGTCATACTTTGAGGACATGTAACTCTTAAGAAAACATTATATATCTTTAATTCATACTAACATTCGAGATACATGTATATAACATTTAATTATTTACAGATACATGTATATAACATTTAATTATGTAAATAATACTTGATGCGTGACAACTAAATAAATACTCCATATTGTTTCTTTTGGTTGCAAATGCATCATCGAATACTAAATAAAGATGCGAAGAGGATAACCGTGTATTGGGTATGAGCCTGCCAATAGGGCCCTTTTACTTCTGTCTGCGTTTCTCCCTCGTCCTGAATTTGTGGGGAACCCAAGCCGAGCCTAGGTCTAGGTTTTGGTTGTGCATATATTAAATGTTGCTGCTATCCTTTTCTTATGTTTCCTTTTGTATTCTAAAATTCATATACCCAAAACAACTAAAAGTTTAGATTGAGTTTGAGTTTTGTTTTTGAAGAAAAACAAATTTATGCACGGGTTGGTTACTGGTTCTATTGTGCTTCTCACTATACCAAGTATTCAATTTGACAATTTTCGATATCATATAGATCATGAAACAAACTTAATATTATCTAAATTTTAAAAAAAATTATTTTTAAATTGAACCTTATTTTATAATTTTGCAATAAAATAAAACAAGTAAATAGAGGTATAGTGTTTTATGGCTTTTTTTAAAAAAAAAAAGGATGATGGGCGTTACTAAGGCAGTATCCTTATCTGGACAGGAAATATGTTGGATTGTTTGTTGAGATGAAATAAAGAGAAAAGGCAGAGCGACGGCTGTCCTGATTTATTATCCTGTCGTAACATTGTGTTTCAAAGTATCCCCACAATCCATTGAGGTTAAAATACTGATGGTAGTAGGGAAAATTGTTGAATCAACATAAATTTTTGGCACAGTGCATTTTCTCTATCATCCAAACCTTGAACGTCTACATTTCTGATCCATCCCCTAACTACCCACTCACTTAAACTAGACTCTTTCCATATCTCCATTAGCACCTAAAATTACGAGTTCCAGAGGGTTTGGGTAAAGCCCCCTGCATCATTCTTACTTGTAATTGTTGGTAATACTCAATCCCATATGGTATTGGACATACTATTGGGAATGAGTATTTAATGTTTGAATTTCCTATTTGTTGAGTGAAAGAGAACAAGTGGGACTCTCGCACACCGCCGCCGTTCGTCTCAACATTCAGAATTTACTCTCCAAGTGTTTTCTAAATATTCTCTCTGTGTGCTTTCCGATCAGAAGTGTAATACCACCAGCAGTCCACTCCGGTTTCGAGTGCACAGAATTCGGAGCAATTCGTATGTTTGTGATTAAAGAACTATAATAAAATTAAAGAACTAGAAAAAAAAAACTTGTCAATTTTTTTTTAAAATTATTTGAATTTTCAAATGTTTGTGATTTTTGATTACGAATCTATACACCTAATATTTATAAATTTGAAAACAACAGTAAAAAATCATTATATCAGTAGAATAACACTTTAAGAAGCAATTCGGGTTAATCAAAATATATAGAGATTTTTTAAAAATAGTCTTAAACCAATATTAGATCTCCTTATAATATCAGGTGTTAAATTATATGATTTATAATTAAGATGAAATTTAATGTATTAGAAATCAATATTTTTTTAAAAATAAATATATTTCATTGCCTTTCTTTATAGTCATTCTCGATAGAAATAATTTCAGTGGAAGTGTTTGTTGTAGGTTGGACTTGGATTATTGGATATCAATGACATTTGGAAGAGATATAAACCGTGAAATAGTGTTCATCATCCTCCAACAATTTCATTCTTTCTTCATCAAGACTTTGATACAGAGGGTAGCATTTGGATCTACAGGAGGGACCCGGGGATTTGATGGGGCTTGGGTGAATCAGGGAAACCAACCAGGTTTCAGATATTTGGAAAGAAAAGATACGTAGAGATAAGTGTTAAAACACGACAACCACACAACCAAATTGCAAGGCAATCCATACCTTCATGTCATTAAATTGGCAAAGTTGTGTTCCAATTTGCTTAACTTAATTACGTCAGTTTTCAAAAGGCTATAATTCTGTTTTCGTATGTTCAACATTGCAGCCGCCCATCCACACTAGACACCCTCTTTTCTTGTTAACTTATTCTTCCTAAATCCCAATTTGCTTTTTTTTTATTTACATAAATAGAATCGTTAATTTTATTAAAAAAAGAAAATATATAAATTATAATAAAAAATTATAAATTATACTCATAATTATAATAGTTTACTATAATTATTGACACAATAAACTAGCAACTCAAGATCATAGAAGTACCATACATAAAAAGGTTAAAACCCATCCAAAAAACAAACAAAAAGACATATACAAATAATCTGATTGCATCGGTAAATGATTAAATGAATCATAACAAGGAATTAAACTACTGAAAGATTATTGACAACTACAAATTAGAATCGAACATTGTAAATAAACTATCTACTTTGTGTATTCAAGTCTAATCTAAGGGTCTGAAACAGGAGAAATCAATAGGATAACAAATAACCGTCATCTTGATCAATTGATGTGACGTTAAATCAAACCCTAAAAATTAAACAATAAAAATAAACAATAAAAAAAGTGTCATAAAAGTAGAAGAAATGTGTCTTAAAGATAAAATTATGAGAAACTAAAGAAACATAAGAAAAATAAATATATGATATATGAAAATAAATATGATATATGAAAATAAATGAGAAACAAATAATACAGGTAGTCTACGACCAACATCAAAGTTAATATAGTCGCATATCAAAATGAAATGAAAAAGAAAAGAAAGGTGAATAAATAGAATAAATTGATAACCATTTACTCTTTTCTTTCTTTCGTTTTTTAAAAGTAATTGATAGCCACTTACAGAACAATGAAAGGAGTTTTCGACAGGTACCAGGGGCAAGTATTAATATTTTTGGAATTATAAAAGGAATATATCTACTTATTTGAATTAATTCTTAAGCTAATTCACACTATATATAATTCAAGATCAAAGTTTTCAAATATCTTGCTTATCATTAAATTAAATTTAGCCACTTCTATAACAATGTTGAATAAGACCAATCTTCTATTTTATTTTTGGTCATAGTCTAAATTTTCACTTTGGGGTGTTACATTCACTGCATAATAGGTGCCCAAAGCTTATATCACTTTATACGGCAGTGGCAGGGGATTGTCTCAGGAAAGACGGGTTAATATACGGCTAATATACAGCATTACCGGATACATTAAAATGTATTTAATAAATTCGGTTTAGCGGTACCTATTATGTTGACAACTAATAATGTTTAGGTAGAAAATATGAAAAACTATTAAAAAATTTGGTAACCGGTAAACTTTGGTTATCGGTAAGTATCTATCCTTTTTATAAAGTGTCCATACGTTTAACATATCAAGTAAATTTTACCGGTTTTGTCATAATGAATCTGGTTTTGTCATATTTTTACCTGTTATATTGTAAATTATCTATCCTTTTTATAAAAGTGTCCATACTTATTTCACTGTGAAAATATATTTATTATTATCTTTAGTTAATATTGTTAAATTTAAAATCTAAATAATATTTTAAAAATATCAAAACAATCAAATAATTTTTGTGTAAATGAAATTATTAAATTAATATTGTAGGTGGAAAACATGAAACACTATTAAAAAATTGAAACATAAATTACATAACTTTCAAAAAAAGTATATATCATTTTTATAAAAGTGTCCATACTTATTTCACTGTTGAAAACATATTTATTAAATTATTTGGTTAATATTGTTAAATTTAAATTCTAAATAATATTTTATAAAATATCAAAACAATCAAATAAAATTTTGTGTAAATTAAATTATTAAATTAATATTGTAGGTGGAAAACATGAAACACTATTAAATAAATTGAAACATAATTACATAACTTTAAAAGCAGTTTTAAATCCTAAAAAGTGTCGATACTTTTAAAAAATATATCAATCCAAAACGATATACCAGGTAAAAATATGATAAAACCGGTAACAAAATGATAAAACCGGTAAATTTAAAAGTGTCGATACGTTATATAAGGATCGACACTTTGTGAATTTAAAAGAGAAGCAGTTATAGCGCCTATAATGTGTCGATACTTTAAAAAAATATCGATCCACAACGATATAACAGGTAAAAAATATGATAAAACCGGTAAAATGATACCGGATATATTGAAAGTGTCGATACTTTCGTAAGTACGTGTAATAAATTATCGACACTTTCAAAGAAATAGGTAATTATCCTTTCGAAAGTATCGACACCTGACATAAAAGTATCGACACTTTGTATTTGTATCGATTAAATATAAATAACATATCCGATGAAATATAAAGGCCATAGCTAAATATCCTCTGAAAAAAGATAGAACAGACGAGTTTTGAAATCGAAGAGTAATTGTTGCTGCATTTCAGAAGGCGTTTCTAAAGCGAAGTTTGTTTGTTTGTTGCTGCAGTCGAATCGAAAAGTATGTTGTCGAAACCCTAATTTTTTATTATTACAGTAATCGCGATAGGGTTTTTTATGTGTTGTTTGGGGTTTTGGAGTAAGGAAGCATTTGGGACCGATTGCAGGTAGAAATAGATATTCAAGGAAAAATATAAATGTCGATACTTTTATTAAATATTATAGGTAGAAAATGATATTATAGGTTGTATAAATGTGCCGACACATTTTGGTGTGGCCATTCAAATTCTTTTGAAGAAAACCGTTTTACCACAAGAGTAGTTATCTATATTTGTATATTGAAAAGTGTATGTAACAAAATAATTTGATTTGCGTAAACTGATATATGAAGGAAAAATGGAGTCAATGGGTTGGAAAATTGTTGGTGGAGCAGATGACTTTGAAATTGAGGCCGAGACTCGAAAGCAACCAAAGGGTGGATATATGTAATTCTAGTAAGTATCAATGTCTTTTTGTTATTATTGTTGAAATGGTAATTGGATTAAAGTATCGATAAACTTTAAATTGATTACAAATTTTAAATGTTAACAGTATGGCCGAATGCAAAAGGATGAAGGGAGATGGCACACAGAGCGGTTCGGTATGTAAAATGAAATTGACATTGAGTAGTATTAGTATTTAGTGTTAATGTATTGATTAAGAAACGTTTATGTTTAATATTAGGTGAAAAAGATGTGAGGTCCAAATGGAATTCAATGAGTGATGCTGAAAAGGAACCTTACATCACACAGTCAAGGAATGATAGTAAAGAATACAAAGAACGAGGAAAGCACATGAAAATAAGGTATTCATTAAACTTGTAAATACGTTGATACAAAATATAAGAACTATAACATTATATTGTTAAAAAATGTAGGAAGTGTCGACAAGATGCAGCATTAAAAGGGTGAATTTATTAATTAAACACCTTAGGAGAAGGGTCAGTTGAATGTGCTGAGAAATAGGTTTTGGATCGTTGATCGGAGTAAGGGATCGACCTATTCGGAGGGAATTGTGTCGATCCTTGATGGCACAATTTGACGTCAGTCAATGTATGGCTAAGTATGGTGATTATTCATTCCCTCTGGGGGTATCGACTGCTGCAGCCGTATTGGGGTACAAAACAAAGGCAAAAGTGTTATAGAAGTCTGTAGGAGTAAGAACTGGAAAGCACTTGCCTCCAAATATGGTTTGAATCATAAGGTGACATATACTGAAGTTGAAGAGGATATCAAAAGTGGATCTTACTTGGGGGATGAGCTGAAGGCCCGAGTTCTATTGTACCTTGTCGGGATATTTCTTTGTCCAACGGGTGATACGTCAACGAACAAGGAATATATGAAGCTCATTTGCGATGAAGGCTTGAAGGGTGAATTCAATTGGGCTGAATATATCCATTCGAGATTGATTGAATCAATAATCACCTTTAAAAAGGGCAGCCAGAGATACCTCAAAGGGTGCATAGCAATCTTAGAGGTAAATGAGTTGAATCACTTTTTTGTGTTTTTATATAAAAATATAAATTTTATTATAAATGCAGGTTGCACTGTTCGATTTTTGGTCGGGCTGTGAGGCAGTGCCGGCTTATGAAAGAACCGGAGTGGCACGCATCCGTGCATGGGGAAGGAAGAGGTGGTTAGAGTGATGGTGAAGTTGAAGTTGGATAGAGGGAAGAAGCAAGAAATGGTAATAAATGTAATTAAATAATATTAAGAATATAATCAATGTCTTAATATTGTAATTTAATTTTTGAAGGTTATTGGCAAGGATGTAGAGGAGGCAGTGGAGGCAGAGGAGAAGAAAGGAGGGATGGTTGTATTGGGGGATGAAGGTGAGTGGGACGACGGTGAAGCAAAACAGAGTAACTTCGACATTTTGATGTCTGAATTGGCTGATATCAAAAAAATCCAATTTGAAATCATGCAAAGACAATCAAGAGTCGAAGAGAAACTTGATCAAGTCGTTAGAGAAACTCGAGAGAGTCGAAGATACACTCGAGAGGCATAAGGGGGTAGTGGAAGGAAAAATAGATGGAGTGGTGAAAGAAGTAGAGGTGTTGAGGGGTGAAGTGGTGAAAGAAGTTGGGGTGTTAAGGGGTGATATTAAGATGGTGACGGGAGAAAAATTTGAGGGAGTGGTGAAGGAGGTTGTTGATTTGAGGAGTGAACTTACGGGGGTGAAGGGGGTGGTTGATAAATACTCGGATGAAGGAGCTCAATTGAAGGGTGAAATAAAAGATATGAAGAGCTATGTAGAAAAAAAGTACGATGAACTGAAAAAATATGAAGAAGAAAAGAGGGAGGAGGAAGAAGAAGAGATGGAAGAAATGAGGAGGAAGGAAGTCGATGTCATTTATACACCGGAGAGTGTTATAGCAGCAGTTTTGGATTCGGAATGTCCTGCACCCCAGAAGAAGAAGCAGAAGGTAAGTTTAATAAAAGAATACTTAATTTGATTTTTATTATGTTGTTGTGACAAAAATTTGTATGCAAAATTGTAGGTTGAAAAAGCGGATATTCCAACCGGAATTGATGACATCGAAGCTGCAATTTGTGATTATTTATGGAATAGCGAGTTAGAATCGGGGTAAGTGAAATATATTGTTTTGTGAGTGATATTTAAATATTTCATGACAAGATATTAATCCTAATGATTCATACAGATATTCTGTAATATCAATGGGAAATCAATTCGCTACTGTATACGACGTTGCAACGTTGAAGCCTACGGAATGGGTTGGCGGTGTGGTAAGTAGAAAGTAGAAAATAAATAAAACTTATTGAATATGTTCTGATTGTGTAATTAATTTTGTTAGGTTATCGATTTACTCGCCTGGACCATATGCTACGATTCTCAAAAGTCACACCGGAGGATTGGCTACCTTCCATACCTCTTAGTGGTGAGTTAAATTAATAAATATTGAAAAGTAGTGTTATAGACGGTAAATTAATAATGTTTGTTGCGTAATTACAGCAACAGGCGTTGGAAGCCAACAACAAAGAAAGTGTTGAGAATATTTCTACCTTCTGGGGTGTCATATTGGATAACTATGTGAAATTCACCGACTGTGAGAAGGTAAGACACCATACCAATTGCAAATGATGTTTTCGGATATAGAATGTTGAATTTTGTCAAATTGGGTGTGAAATTTGTTGCAGATAATGATCACAATAAACTACCATAATTCACATTGGTATCTGTTGGTGTGGATATGGTAGATCATGTTGTAACAATATATGATAGTATGTTTACAACTGAAGCAGCTAAACAGAGAGTGAAGGATGCTAAGAGATTGGTATGTATGTATGTATGAAAGGACATTATGTAAATTATAATGCATAATTTTTTTGGTGCATAACTTCTTCTATTTTAATGCAGATTAAAATATTAGATTCTTATAATAAGAAACGCATTTGGGTTGAGTCATGTGGATCTCTAGGAAAGTATCCCTTGAAAAATTTCAAATTTGTGGAGCATAAGAAGAATAAGCAATTGAATGGGTATGAGATGTTATCACAAATAGAAAGCTTAATTTATGCAGTATTCATCATAATTGACATGTGTGGTTTTCAAATTTTGTAACAGATATGATTGCGGCATGTATGTGATGATGTGGATGGAATCGATCGGTTCTACAGGGGCAACTGGTGATTTTGTAAGTGGATAGAAAAAATGTTTGTGGTAAAATTGTTAAAAGTCGTAGATTGAATGCTGTAGTTGACAATACTTAACGTTCTGACAATTTGAATATAGGTTGTTGGAGATGGGATCGATCGCGAGTATTAAACGATCTCGTAAGCCACAATCAAATGAACGAAGACATGAGATAACAAAAGCTGCAATATTACATAAGATAACAAAAGGATGCAATGATGTAAATGTCGAGTTAATTTTGTATAAGATTTATAATTTGTATACGATTTATATTTTTGTATGTGAATAATTATGAATGAGATGAGAAAAGTTAGCAGTATGTTGTTGTACATGTTTCTTATACACATTAAGGGTCATGTCGATACTTGGAAGTAAAAGGCAAATTTACAATATGGCCAACAGGGTGCACCCATAAAGTGTCGATCCATATATAAAAAAGTGTCAATCCCAAAACATCGAAAACCAAAAGTATAATGTAATATGTAATTTTTCAATCTAACCGGTACAATTATACCGGTTTTATGAGAGAATATGTCTAAATAATGTGTCGACACTAATATAGTTTGTGTCGATATTTTTTTTCCAGAATGAATGGAAAACAGGGTGCACCCATAAAGTGTCGATCCATATATAAAAAGTGTCGATCCCAAAATCATCGAACCCAAAAGTATAATGTAATGTAATTTTTCAATCTAACCGGTACAATTATACCGGTTTTATGAGAGAATATGTCTAAATAATGTGTCGACACTAATATAGTTTGTGTCGATATTTTTTTTCCAGAATGAATGGAAAACAGGGTGCACCCATAAAGTGTCGATCCATATATAAAAAGTGTCAATCCAAAATCATCGAACCCAAAAGTATAATGTAATATGTAATTTTTCAATCTAACCGGTACAATTATACCGGTTTTATGAGAGAATATGTCTAAATAATGTGTCGACACTAATATAGTTTGTGTCGATATTTTTTCCAGAATGAATTAAAAACAAGGTGCACCCATAAAGTGTCGATCCATATATAAAAAGTGTCGATCCCAAAATCATCGAACCCAAAAGTATAATGTAATATGTAATTTTTCAATCTAACTGGTACAATTATACCGGTTTTATGAGAGAATATGTCTAAATAATGTGTCGACACTAATATAGTTTGTGTCGATATTTTTTTCCCAGAATGAATGGAAACAAGGTGCACCCATAAAGTATTGATCCATATATAAAAAGTGTCGATCCCAAAATCATCGAACCCAAAAGTATAATGTAATATGTAATTTTCAATCTAACCGGTACAATTATACCGGTTTTATGAGAGAATATGTCTAAATAATGTCGACACTAATATAGTTTGTGTCGATATTTTTTTCCCAGAATGAATGGAAAACAAGGTGCACCCATAAAGTGTCGATCCATATATAAAAAGTGTCGATCCCAAAATCATCGAACCCAAAAGTATAATGTAATATGTAATTTTTCAATCTAACCGGTACAATTATACCGGTTTTATGAGAGAATATGTCTAAATAATGTGTCGACACTAATATAGTTTGTGTCGATACTAATTTAAATATAAAGTGTTTTCCACCGTTTACGATATATAGTACTCTTAATCGAGAAACCTAAACATAAATGCAAGCAGCAGATCTTCCTCTTTCTTCTACCGTTATCATAAGTGACGATCAGATATTCAGGTAAATTTATCGATATTTTATGGGTTTGATTGATTTCTATATTGGAGTTTTATCCTGAATGTGTTTGTGTTCCATTGTAATAGGGGTAGCATCCAACCAAAATGGCTCCAAAACGTCAGCGTCAGAAGCGAGGTCTTTCTCAAAGCTCTTCTCAACCCAGTTCTTCTCAACCACCTCCTTCTGTAACAAACGATTCTTCTGAGGAATCAGGTCCTTCGAAACTCTGAACTTTAGATCCGACATGGAGAAACAAAGATGGCAGACGAGTTTTAAAGTAAGGAAGATTCGTCCCGAACGTGTCATTGACCTGGGTTTCTTGTTTGATGAAAATGCATTAGTTTTAAATCCACATTACATCTTGGGGTTGGCTTGAATTCCTGGTGTAGAACCAAGATATTATCCCAACCTAGTTAGAGTCTTCTACAACAATGCTTCCTTACAGCACGAGCCTAATAAGACTAATATAAGGAATTAATACATGTCATGGGGAAGGATATATATATATCTCCTGAAACTATTGCGGAGGGTTTAGGTGTAGCGAATACAGGGATTCAGATGAAAATGTGTGATTGGTCTACAATTAAAAGGGTTACTAGAAATAGCCCAATTCACCTCGATGTAGAGTCGAGTGTTTCACAAAATGCTCACATGGTATATCCGGCCTAGTGGGGGAAAACATTCAACGCTTCGACAGCGATTATTGGTGGATAGCAAAGTATAATCCAAAACGGCTCCAAACATTGCAAAACTCATATTTAATACAATTGTATATATGGTCACAAAGGGGAGCAACAATTTAACTACACTACCATATGGATGTGTCATCACCCATCTGTTGAAGAAGAAGGAAGTTGATTTTTCGCATGACGCCCCTGTTTGATTAACCCGCAAGATTGACATGGTATTTATTAAAAAAGCGGATATGATTTGTTGAAAAACTCGGTTGGAAGCGTGTCAAGGAGGTCGGATTAGATCAAGAGAGGGAGGAAATGACCCCATTGGCCATGAAGAAGAGCAACCAAGTGGAGACGCAATGATGGAAGAAGCTCCAGTTGCAGAGGATGTCACAATTAAGACCGTGATGGAATACATGGTCAATTTTCGGGAGCATATTGATTCCCTTGTGAGTGGAATGCGATCCGATATTTCATCATTGCAACGTGAAGTCTCCATGTTGCGTAACGAATTTAGTCAACGACATCAAACGAGTTAGGTAATTCATTATCTATGTTTCTTAACATTTACACGTTCTGAACTTTATTTATTTTCTTTTAACAGATGTGGACAACCAAGCGGTCGCAGAAGATGAAGCTGACGATGAAGATGACGATGATGATGACGATGAAGCTGGCGATGAAGATGATGACGATGATGATGATGATGATGAAGATGATGATCCAAACAAGTATATCGTGTCTGCAACGCCGCCTTCAAGAAACTTTTAATTTTTGATCTCAATGGTGTCCTTGCCTACATCCCAAGACTGTCGGCAGGTTTTAATTCTATTCTTTTGTATCCATTATTTTAACATATAAGCGTAGAACTTTAATCTCATTTTCTTCATGTTGTAGATGTTGTCCTCAGAAGAGGATTATTTGAATTTATGCAATTTTGTGTCGACAATTTGTTGTTGCCCTTTGGTCTTCAAATATGAGGTTAGAACATGTTTGAGGCAATTGAATTACTGTAGTCAAAATCGTTAATATACATTTGAATGTTAACATTCAAACTTGATTACAATCTCAGGCATAACGTCGACCGTGTACTTGAGAAACTACCTGTATTTTCCGAGCATTTTCTATTCGTGTGGGTAAGATGAATGTCATTACAGTTTGCTGACTTTTCGTTGTCTATGATTCCTACATATTTATGTTCGACTGTTTGTGAACAGGATCAAAAAAAATGCAAAACATACGATTCTGTTACCTACTGTAAAGATCTCAATGATGTTTGGAACGCGTGTCCAGATTTTTAACGAGCTAAATACACTTTTGGTCGATGATCAGCGGAAAAATGATTTATAATCCGGTAGTTGCATTTATGCAATATGTTTTTCCAGTTGAACAGGTGTTCAGACATTGATTATTTAACAACTTATGTGTTTATATAGAAATACAATTACATATGTCCACATACCTTTGACGCTGCTTCCCATTCGAACGACAAAGCTCTAGGTATGACACAAATTTATTCATGCTTATGCGAATTTAATTTATTGTTAGTAAAATTGCACCTCATTAGTTTGATAATTGAAATATTTATGTATGTCCTCAGAAAAAGGCGGAAACATACGAGAGTATTTGGAAAATTGTTTGAAGGCCTCTAATGTTTCCGGACTTCGTTAGAAACAACCCTTTTTCATCGGATTAATTTTGTTTGTCGTACATTATTTGAACATTCTTGTGTATTTATATTTTGGTGTGATTATATTGTGTGTATATTTTCATTAATTATTCCATATTTGCTTCTATGTGTACATATACATTTGAGTGTCTATACTTTTTTAATATATTAAAGTATCTATCCTTTTTATAAAAGTGTCTATACTTTTTTCACTGTGGAAAAATTAATTTAAGGTTATCTTTTGAGTGAGTTTTAAGATATTAATTTAGTAATTATAGGCGTCTAATGATTAATTTTTACGTTACGGTATATAATTATTATTAAATTAAAAATTCTTAATATTATTTTATAAAATATCAAACAATCAACTAATTTTTTGTGCAAATGAAATTATTAAATATATTGTAGGTGGAAAACATGAACATACTTAAAAAATATGAAACATAAATTACATATCTTTAAAAAAAGTATCGATCCTTTTTATAAAAAGTATGGGCACTTTCAACATATTATAATAAATAGGTAAATTTGCAATATAACCGGTATAAATATACCGGTCTTATGCGCGAATAGGTCTACAACCTATATCGACACTTTTTAATATTGTATCGGTACTTTATGTCCATATTGGAAGAAAAATGTGTCGATACGATTTAAAAAAGTGTCGACATTTTACACATCGGAACCCATAATTATAATGTAATAGATAATTTTGTAATATAACGGTATAAATACGGTTTTATGAGCGAATAGGTCTACAACCTATATCGACACTTTATAATATTGTGTCGGTACTTTATGTCCAGATTGGAAAAAAATGTGTCGATACGATTTAAAAAAGTGTCGACATTTTACACATCGGAACCCATAATTATAATGTAATAGATAATTTTGTAATATAACCGGTATAAATATACCGGTTTTATGAGCGAATAGGTCTACAACCTATATCGACACTTTATATTGTGTCGGTACTTTATGTCCAGATTGGAATAAAAATGTGTCGATACGATTTAAAAAAGTGTCGACATTTTACACATCGGAACCCATAATTATAATGTAATAGATAATTTTGTAATATAACCGGTATAAATATACCGGTTTTGAGCGAATAGGTCTACAACCTATATCGACACTTTATAATATTGTGTACTTTATGTCCAGATTGGAATAAAAATGTGTCGATACCATTTAAAAAAGTGTCGGTAATTTGAAGTAACGCGGTTTTTCTTCCTTCATTCAAATATTTATATGTACATACAATAGGAGTCATGTTGATACTTACGATATATTATATGGAGATCGTTGTCATTCCATTCCGTCTTCGAAAAAATCAGTTGATGTAGGCTGTGTGCTTGTACTCAAACTAAGCTTGACTTGAGGACATGTTAGTTTGTTATGCCCCTCACCGTTGCAGTACCCACATCGCCTAATTTTCTTCTCGACCTTGTTCTTCGGCACTTCTTTTCGCTTGCGTTGTTTTCGTTGAGGGTCACGAACATTGTTTACTACAATGCTCTGGTTGACTGAATGATTCAAACCAAACGAGTTTTTAATTCTTCTATTAGTTTTTTCATCTCATCTCTTGCGGTTTGAAAGACTCGTCTGTCTTTGATGCAATGTAGCATAACCTACTTGACGTTGAACGTAGAGCAGCGAACCTTGCCATTTGCATCACTTCTGGAGACACATTCAAATCAACATAGCTGGGTGCAGAAGCCTTCACATCATTAGTCCACCTACTTTGAATCAAAGTCCCGGGCAAATATGTGTAGTCCAATTGCTTCAAAATGTGAAGTTGATGGCGACACGGAAGTCCAACGGTCTCGAATTTTTTGCAGGAGCAAATTAGAGTTTTCGTACGAGAATCAAAACTAATTTCAAATTTCCTATTTTTTTCTGCGTACTTTGACAAAATATAATGTTGACATTCATCTGATAAGGACTTAATCTCTGCCTCAATCCGGTACAATGTCTCCCGTATAAGTTCATCTTGGAACACACGAAAAGATTCACGGGTAAAAATCGCAGCGGCATGGCTTTCAAGGTCGACCAGTTTTGTGATCTGGAAGGGCTTCGTATGGGAACTTAAGTAATCCGCTTTCAACTAGTTCATACGCATTCTACTAATTCCATCTTCAATTGCACGAACAACATCTAAATATGTCTTCTTGTGTTTCAGTGCAATAGCTAGTGAAGCATTCATAGACTCGCACCTTTGTGTTGAGCGAATATTGGCAAAGAAATGACCGGTTAGATATGCTTGTGCCCATAAGTGTCGTGTATTTCCCTTCTCAATCACCCATGGATGCTTTTGGACGTTGAATTCTGAAACAATCGAACGCCATTGAATATCAAATTCCTTGGTCCACCAGGAAGCCATGCATTTTGAGAATGCTGCTGTAAACTTTGGGTCACCAATGTTAGCTTGTGCATTGCGAGAAAGATGCCAAGAACATAATCTGTGCTTAGCATAAGGGATAACAGATTTGATAGCCCTCTGCATTGCCCTATCCCCATCGTTACAACAGAAATAGGTGATTTATTCATCATGGCTTCTAAAAAATTCTGTAGCACCCACTCGAAAGATTGAGACGTTTCGTCAGCGATTATGGCAGTGGCAAACACAATTGTGTTATGGTGATGATTGACACCAACAATAGGCATAATTGGTCGACCATACAAATTATCTTTGTACGTTGTGTCGAACGCAATTACTTCACCGAAGCATGTGTAATCCGATCTCGATGTAGAATCCGACCAAATAAGATTATACAATGCCCCCGATTCGTCTACCGAGTATGTCATAAAAAACCCGGGATCATCATGTTCTTATAATCAAAGTAGGCAATAAGCGCATTCACATCCCCATCGACGATTTCCTTTGCTTTACCTCTTTGAAGTGCATTGTAGAGGTCTTTATGTGTAAATCCAACATTATGATAGCCCCCTGCCTGCGTTAAATAGTTCATTACTTGTGACGTGCCAACACCGACCTCTTTCAATGTTGTTGCCTCATCGATATCAGCCTTACTTACAGCTCTATTAACGCATAAATGGTGTCATAGCAGATGTGCACAATGCATGATTATGTTTCTGATCAGACTTACTTATAACCCACTGATCGTTTGTATTTGTTGCTGTAACTACGACTCTAGCCTTACATCCTGTTCTTGTGACTGGCGTATGAGCACGTTGACGATCAACAGTATTGACTTTTGATACTCGAAACCCTTCTTTGGAACAACAAAATTCTTGTGTCTTCACATTCCCTTCCACGTCAAGCCGTGTTGTTCCCTTACGTGCACTAAACCCATGTTCCCGTGCGAATCCCTTGTAAAAGTGCCAAGCTGATCACGTGAACAGAAGAGCTGACCAACCAATCTGTCAGATTCATCAACATTATGTACTTCATGGCATTCCTCGGTTGGCTTAACATTGTCTACATCAGTATTCCATGGCAAAAATTTTGTTGTGCAAGTTCAGTGCTCCAGGAGTTGATGGATGTAAACAAAGGTTCATTTGAACATGTTTCTGTCGTGCTGCTTTCAATAGGATGTGTCATTGTAGTGGTAGTTAAAGGGTGGGTACAACATTAAATTCGCAGTACATATTTAGGTATGTACAATAACAAGTATATTATCATTAAATTTAGGTATGTACAATAACTACATATTTAGGTATGTTTGTTAACTACATATTTAGGTATATACATCTTTTGAGTGAGTTTTAAGATATTAATTTAGTAATTATAGGCGTCTAATGATTTATTTTTTACGTTACGGTATATATTATTATTAAATTAAAAATTCTAAATAATTTTATAAAATATCAAACAATCAACTAATTTTTGTGCAAATGAAATTATTAAATCAATTGTAGGTGGAAAACATGAAACACTGTTAAAAAAAATTGAAACAAAATTACATACTTTTAAAAAAAGTATCGATCCTTCTTATAAAAAGTATGGACACTTTCAATATAATAGGTAAACATATGATGTAATAGGTAGCCCTTATAATGTAATAGGTATCGTTTATATAATGTAATAGGTAGTGGTTATATTGTAAAGTGTCTATCCTTTTTATAAAAGTGTCCATACTTTTTCACTGTGGAAAACATTAATTTAAGGTTATCTTTTGAGTGAGTTTTAAGATATTAATTTAGTAATTATAGGCGTATAATGATTTATTTTTACGTTACGATATATTATTATTAAATTAAAATTCTAAATATTATTTTATAAAATATCAAAACAATCAAATAATTTTTGTGCAAATGAAATTATTAAATCAAATAATTCAAATTGAAAATTAAACAACAAATCAATTAAACATTGTTGTGGGTACATTAATTGAACATTGTTATGGGTACATTATTTGGAAAATAATGTTCCGGACTTTAGAAATAACACTTTTTCATTGGATTAATTTCGTTGAGATGGGTTATGTATAACAAAACAATCTATCTCGCATGTGAGTACTTTATCCAACCATGTGACAAGTGTGACAACTCCATCAACTCACAACTCAGCTTTGAACTCAATCAATATTGTCTTTTAGCTTGATGGTTCATAAAGCATGTTACTTGAACAGTATGAATCAATTATGCAATTTTCATGTTCAATTTAACACTGCATTTCAAATTCATTTCATATGTAATTGGAGTTTGAATTTAAATTTCAATTTGAGTTTGAATTTCAATATATATTTCGGCTCCACTATAAATTTAGCCCAAGCCAATATGCATGTTATCATTGATTATTCCTAATTTCCATTGTTTTTTTTCCAACGTATAAACGCGAGGAAATCCCGACCATTTTTTTTTGGTCAACTTTAAAGCGTCAGAAACGTTTCGGGCGTATGATCTGGGTGGTATACAAGAAATGTAACAAATAGCAACTAAAATCATAAGTTGAGTACCACCCAAATCATAAGTCTGAAATACTTCCGATGCTCATCAAAATCCAAAGCTCATATGGTGCCAAGCAAAAGGAAATCAAAATCCAAATCTCATATGATGCCAAGCAAAAGGAAATCAAAATCTACAACTTGAGTTTGAACATTGATATGATATGTTCAGTTGTTATCATGTTGGGATTTTCTCGTTTTTGATTGCTTGGATAGTTGTTCTCTTGCTTCTTCAAGTGTTCTTAAGGTTATCCTTTGAGTGAGTTTTAAGATATTAATTTAGTAATTATAGGCGTCTAATGATTTATTTCTTACGTTACGATATATATTATTATTAAATTAAAAATTCTAAATATTATTTTATAAATATAAAAACAATCAAATAATTTTTTGTGCAAATGAAATTATTAAATTAATATTGTAGGTGGAAACATGAACACTGTTAAAAAAATTGAAACATAAATTACATAACTTTTAAAAAAAGTATCGATCCTTTTTATAAAAAGTATGGACACTTTTAATATAAAGGTAAACATATGATGTAATAGGTAGCCCTTATATAATAGGTATCGTTATATAATGTAATAGGTAGTGGTTATATTGTAAAGTGTCTATCCTTTTATAAAAGTGTCCATACTTTTTTCACTGTGGAAAACATTAATTTAAGGTTATCTTTTGAGTGAGTTTTAAGATATTAATTTAGTAATTATAGGCGTCTAATGATTTATTTTTTACGTTACGATATATATTATTATTAAATTAAAAATTCTAAATATTTTTTATAAAATATCAAAATCAAATAATTTTTTTGTGCAAATGAAATTATTAAATTAATATTGTAGGTGGAAAACATGAAACACTGTTAAAGTATCGATCCTTTTTATAAAAAGTATGGACACTTTCAATATAATATAATGTAATAGGTAAATTTGCAATGCTATCGGTATAAATATACCGGTTTACTTATAAAATAGGTAAATATAAGCTACCTATTACATTATATAAGCGCTACCTAGTATATTATTGTACTTTATAATATTTCCGATTAAATAATATAACATAACCGGTCTAAATTTTAACCGGTCACTTGTTTAACCGGTCACACCGTATATTAGCCGTTTTTTAGGCGCCGCACCGCAGAACTACCCAGTGGCAGGCTGGAAGCTGTGTTGTATTTTCTCGGTGGGTCTGATAAAAAGAATTGCATTTTGCGTTTGCCAACAATTTAACTCCTTTAAAAGCTGGAGCCCAGTCTCAATTAACTTTTCAGCTCCGCGTCAGGTTTCTGTTGGGTCAATGCTTTTAATTAATTGGATCAGTCATTAGCATGGCTCCAGATATTACTAAGAGCTTGGGAGTTGGACTTTGATGTATTTGACGATCCACTAACAATACCAGACCTCATCTAACACATGTGGTAGGTTTGTCTCCAATAAATAACGGGCTTTCAAGTTTACAGATCACTTTTTTTAATTATAGACAATTGCAAGATTTAGTATTAAAGTGCTGAGTTTATAGTTTCCATTTATCCAAATTCAATTCTGAATAGTTTTAAATGTTCACACTAGGTATAAAGTTTGGTGAGATTCAAGTTAGTTGCTACTAAAGTGATGGATTGTATGGCTAAATGAAAAGGGTACGGTGCGGCAAAAGGGTGGTACTTTGGGGCAGGTGGTGGAGTAAAATAAAGAACCAAAGAGGTGCATAAATGGACAGATAGAAGGAAACAGACAAGACTAAGCCAAGCCAGCAACTTCCAAACCCACCTCCCTCAAATTACTCATATAATCACCCCCACCACTTTAGTAACCTTATCTAAGCCACCCACCTCACGCTTTTATTTTAAACCCCATCCATGCAATGCAACCATAACATGCATGCATACATCATTAGCATTTCACGCCACTATGTCATCTCCTCTCTCTATATATACTCCAACTTCTCTGACTCCTTAGTTTCCTCCTATTTCCACTCATCACAAAACCACTTAACCGTTTTTTACTCACTATGGAGGTTTGTTACCAAATACTGTTTCCCACATTTCCCTCTCTTTTTCTATTTTCATTTTTGCATTTTTTTATTTCTTCTTCTTTTGATTGATGATACTACATGGGTTGTTTTGTCTACGTTGCAGAAAAACAATGGAAACAGAAAAGTGGAGATAAGGAAAGAAGGAAAATGGTCCCTTAACCGTGTTTTCAAGTTGATTGTCTTTGTGAAGGTTGTTCTTCCAAAATCCTTAAATGTGTTCGCGAATTAGAAGGTACTATATATATATATTATATTAATGTTATGAATATTTACACTTTGTTAATGGTTTCAAAAAAAAATTTCTCTCATCCTCTGTTTTTTGTTAATGGGTTTTACATTTATCATCCTCTGTTTTTTTTTGCAGGGGTGGAGACAGTGAAAACGGAGAGCAACACAAACAAAGTGACAGTGATAGGAGCTGTGGATCCAACAGCCATTAAAGACAACATTGCCAAGAAGTCTAAGAAGAAGGTTGATTTCGTTGCTCCTCAACCTAAGAAAGATGATAACATAGAAGAGAAAAGGAGAAAAAATCTGACAAAGACAAAACCAGGGCTCTGGTAATAAACAAGATAAAAAACCCAAAGAGGTAATTCTTTTCTCGTTCTCAATTCTCTAATTTAATTTTCGACAATCAAAAAACTGTATCTGCATGTTGGTTTTGAAGTGCTTTCAAATCAACATCTCTGTCAAAAATTAATTACTTTCTTGCTGTTTACGTAAAATAAATTAGCAATCTTTTTTATATGTATATATATTTGCTCAGGCCGCGTTAACGACGGCGGATTTGAAGGTGCAATTGAAATGCCAGTGCCAGGGATGCATTCTAAAGATTCGCAAAATTGTCTCCGAAACCAAGGTGGTGGCTTATCAAATGTTTTGGGTTGTAGATACTAGATAGCATAGAATTTTACCGTTCAGCTACTGTAAGTCTGTAACGTCGTTTAAATCTTGTTTTAGTTTCTGACTTGTGATTTTCGACGATGATACAGGTGTGCATGAGTTAAAAGTAGACACGCAGAAGGAGATGCTCACGGTTAAGGGAACTATGGATGTTAAGGCCCTGGCTGAGGCTCTGAAAGACAAACTTAAGAAGAACGTGGAGATTGTTCCACCCAAGAAAGAGAAAGATAACAACAAGGAGGGTGGAAAGACTGGTGCTGGTAGTGATGGTGGTAACAGCGGCGGTGGAGGTAGCGGTGTCGGCGGGAAGAAGAAGAACAAAGGTGGCAATGCCAGTGTAGATGGTGGAAATGATGATAATGCTAATGGTAATGCTAATGCTAATGCTGGTACTGCTGATTGTGGTGGTGGAAAGAATAAGAAGGAAGGCAAAAGGACGGAGTTATGGTCCAACCTGAATATGGATATGGATACACGCCTGGTTACCCTGGATACATGCCAAGTTATCCTGGATATGGGCAACCGGGTTATGGGTACTGTTACGGGCACCCACACCCGCATGGATATGGGCATCATTACCCGGCTACGTGCCCAACTATCCAGTTTTTGTTCAACCACCTCACCAGATGTTTAATGATGAATCCTAATGATTGTTCCATCTTGTGAGGAGAATCCTAGTCCACCTTGGCTGTTCCTTCATTCGCCACCAACAGGAAATGGGATGGTAAAGTGTAAATAAGAACGGAGAAGAGAATTGGAAATGAAATGAAAATTTTGGGTTAAACTTGGGGCTCCGAAGCTTGTTTGGGTTTCTTATTTGTTGTTAAAAAGTTGAATTTTAGCATTTTTAATGTGATTAGTACTAGTATTTTGATATGTGTTGTATTTTGTTCACCAATTGTTTTTACTAGATAACCATTTGTGAAGTGGGGTTTGTAGGACATGTCATGTTTTTTTTTTAATAATTTGAACAGCTGTGAAATTCTACTTTTGGTATGGCGATTAAGGAGAGAAAAAATTGCACAGGCTGGAGGCCTGGAGCCACTCCATAATAAAGAAAAATGACTCAAGGCTATTTACCAGTAATTTATTTCTATGTAACCCAGAGGAAGGAATGGGGGAGGAAAATAAAATGCTTTACAAAAAACGTTGAATGGTTATTTGAATGCATGCTTGATATGACGTTAGGATTACACAATTATGATCTTTTCGACCCTGCTAAGCTTTGCTCACTGCGAATAATGGCACAGCCAAATGTATAATTAAGCATCTTTGCTGAAGGGAACATTTTGCATAAATAACACACAGGAGTTTTGGAACATAAAGGGTACGTACCAAATTATGCTACAAAATTGGTTCATGAACCTGCAAATTCACGCCTTTTACTTTATGTGTGTCCTTATTAGGTGGTAGGAGAATCAGTTTCTTCGTTTGTCCTGATGTGGAAGTACGAATAGCCCTTCATTTCTTTATTATTGTCCTCTTTTTTTTTAAAAGACAGGAGTTGGATGAGCAATATGTAACATTTCCTGGAAGGTACGCAGGCCAGAGGCACAACCCAATCCCTGTGCTCAAGTTTTACACCTAATAAATGTAAAAGGGGACACAACAGTCACCAGGACAGTCTGCAATATGAAGCCACTGTTTCATGTTTATATGTTGCCCTCACCTTGTTTTAAGCATTGGTACAATTGCCACAGTGTTATATGAAAACAAAACTACAAATATGGGAAAGACAAGTTCAGGAATAATCATCACCAAGTGCTTTTTTTCTTTTTTTTACTTGGATGAAATGTTTACTTGGCAATCTTGGAACAAAAGGGCATATGTCCTAAAGATAACTGTTAACCAACAATAATGGCATATGCCCCTTAAAATATATTTAAAGATTTTAAAAATAAATAAATGGGCACCGGGCACGTAACATTATCCTAACACTGCTCCTGTATTTTTCCCCCATTCCCAAACCTAATACTTCTAAAAAAGGGATAATTATTCTTTAAGTCATTGTCTCCATTTTCAAAAATGGTTTCCTTGTGCCAACAGTAGTCCCTTTCAGTCCCTTTTGACGGAACTCGTCATTCAGTGTCATTGTATGGGTTGGTGGACATGTACATAATATGGGCATCATGATTGCACCTATCTCCTTTGCATGTGTCTGGATGTAAATAATGTCATGATGTGGTTGATGTGGTTGATGTGCATGTACATAAATATGACATCATGATGTAAGTCCATATGGCAAAATGATCACGAGAAAATGTATTTTGATGTAAAGAAAATACCAAGAAGTCGAGCTATGTTGTTTCTCATAAAGAACAGACGAACTAATGTTATACATACACCTGGATGGAGTAACACCTGAAACATCATGCATTTTAATCACAAGATTAGCAAAGTAAAAGCTAAGGACTGGAAACGATAATGATTTTAAAAGTAAGAATTATTATTTCATATAGCGAAAACTTACATGTACGGTTACAAGCGTTACTACATTTCGAAAAATATTTTTTCCATGAAGAAGCGATTAGCTTTCATTTACTAAGAAGCACACGAAGAATTCAGCACAAAGTACATCAACAACCCAAATTCATCTCGTAATCTTATAAAGAATTGGAAGACCAAACTTGATGAATTTGAGATGAGGAATAGGAAAGGGAATTGTTGGCTTAAAATTGAAGTATACCCTTTAGAGTTTGGGCTTTCAAATGGACTCTGGACGATCGAAGTTAAAGCGTTTAGGGATTTCTTCGTTGGAAAATGCCCAAAGCTGAACATGCAAATATTGTCCACAGCCCAGAGTTTTGTTTAATTAGGCTTAATGAAAAAATAATTGTTTAAATTATACCTAAAGTTAACTTTATGCATTTAAAGAATTTTTTTTAAAAAGATGTGCATAACGTTTTCAACATTATATTTTTTAAGTTCATAGACTATACGATCATTAAATTAAACTCTTATTTTTACGACCGACTGAACACCAATGATCGTGTAAATACAAGATTCCGCGATTGGTAGAAAGGGATTCTTCACGCTGCGATCATCAATTTTTCGTTGTAATCACCACGTGAAGCATGGGGGCTCGGTGTGGACAATCGCACGTCATCAGATTTTCGACCGATTGACAACTTTGGTGGTGGTAGACGATACTAAGGGATTGAAATTCGCGTTTTTTGAGATTTTGGATTTTTTTTATAATTTCAGAAAATATTTTATTTTTAACAATAAATTCTAATTTCAAGTGTTTTATTTAAAAAAAAATATGCGTTACATGTGTGAAATAGCAGTATGTTTTTAACGAATGCACCTAAAGTTACTTTAAATTAATATAGTTTGAGTACTTATTTTACCCCTCTCAACCCAATTTGTTTATTTGCAAATGTCGATATTCAATTCCTGACCTTATTTAAGAGATCTAGTATCTATGTCCAACCGGTTGTTTGTTATAATATTATTGTATTAAAAAAACATAGAAAATGAAACTTAAAAAACTAAGGTGCGTTTGTTTGAAGGAAAATATTTTTCTAGTTTTACAGTGTTTAGTTGAAAGAAAAAATTAAAGTCAATGGAAAACAAAATACGGGTCAACGGAAATTGCCCCCATTTTCCTGTAAAATGACTTACCGACTGAAATTCGGTAAGTCGTTTTACAATCTTCACACTGAAACTTTCTTCTTCTGCTCCACTCGATCCTTTCACCGTTTCTCCTCTTGCATGGCCTCTCTCTGCATAACATCCCAAGCGCCGCCGTCAACGGCACTTCCTTCGCCGACGCTAAATCTCGTCTTCTTAAGAGACCAGAGTGCTCGCCGACCCAGAGTGCTCGCCGACCCAACCCCTCCGTTGTTCACTCCTTCCGATATCTTCTTCGAATTCTCCCACACGACACAACCATCGCTCGCATCAACAACGGTAGTTTGGGCAGTTGTCCTTCCTCCGTCATCTCGCCCAGCACGACCTCCAGCTCCAGTGGCTCCAACAACCCGACGATTTCTACTTCAACCAGTTCCCCATCTTTTTCTTCAATTGGGGTTTTCCCAAATGAAAACAATTTTCTTTTTCTCGCACCAGCTCCAACAATGGCCCTCATATAGTTCCAGGCTCAGTTGTCCGAGGCAATTAAAAAGGAAGGGATTGAAGTCAGAGAAGATTTTAAAGTTGACTCTTGGATTCCCTATTGCCCCGTAGCTCAACAAGTTCGAATATTATCGATCACCCAAGGATGGGGAGGATGGTGGAGTAAGGGGGTATGCAATAATCTCTTATCAAGTTTTATAACAAGGTTGAGAATTATCACAAGTTTAGGGATGTAGTCAATCAACTTGTTCACAATGCTTTCACTTATACTTCTCTTCCCAATTTAAACATTATTCATTATATTCAAAATTTAT